>NC_136057.1:1564970451-1565002951 GCF_964261635.1 Lissotriton helveticus | reverse complement strand
CTCCTAGGCCCAACCATAGGGCAGGACTTAGTCGCGTGCCAGCCCCTTTTTGCAGGATAAAGGTAGGACCTGGCCCCCTTCCAAATCAGATCATCTTTGAATCCTGAAACTACTTTCCACGAAAGGAACTCAAGACTTCTTCCCAAGATTCTCCCTTGTGACTAAGGAGAAGTCACCCTGCAGCAGCAGGCACCAACCAAGCATCGCGGTTTGTTGCCAGTCTCTCCTTCGGATCAAGACTGCTCCAGCACGACGAGAACCGGCTTCCCTTGCACCTCTGACCTCAACCTACATCATCAGCCCAGCTGTGATCCGTGGGTGTGACGAGACCTCGAGGGACCGGCCATCTTCAGAACTGCACGACGCTTGTCCAGCACGACCACCGAGTGACCCTCGACTGAGTGCTTTAGGGTAAGAGAAGCCCCGACCCTGAACAGCTACAGCACCGAAGTTCAGCCCCCCTGCATCCACGAGATCTGCGTGGGGCCCTTCTGCTCTTTGCTGCCAACCGCGTTGTCCAGGTCGCTTGCCCGTTGGCTAGTGGCCCCCTCACGACGCTCCACGACGACAACCACTGCTGGTCTGGTTGCTCCAGACTAGCCCTTGCTCCCCTCCAAAAGAGGAGCACCCTGGACCCTCCTGGTCCACTCAAGACGCCATTTTAGGTCCACCGCGTGGGCCTTGCATTTGCCAAGACTTGTTGCCCAATCCTAGGTCCAGCGACGTCGGCAGCAAGAACCTTCGTGGGACAGCTCGCACCTCCATCCTGGTCGCCGACAACGCCTCCTGGTCCGAGAGACTGCAGAGCCCAGCAGCGCCCACTCACATGGCTGAGGTGACTTCGTCCGGTGCCATCCTGGTGCCCACTCAAATCACTGGCTAGTGATTCAGAACTTGGTCCCCTCTGCTTACAGGTTTCTTCTTCCTTGATCCAGGCTTGGATCACTCCGAACTTTCTTCACTGGCCGCCTGCCAGCAACTCTTTCTTCAGGCTCCTGGATCTTCAACGAGAGTTTCCGACGCAACTTCAACCCTATGCAGCCGCAGCCCCTGGGCTAGGTAACCTGAGTACTCCGGTGCTCCAGCATAGTCCAACACCCTAAGTGTTCGGATCCACTCTTGTTTTCGACCCACCTAGTCGGGTTCGCCCGAGAACAGTAACTTTGCAACTGCTAGCCTCCATAGACTTTTTCCCGCCTTACGCATTCCACTTACCTTATAGACCAGCTATCCTAGTAGCATGGATACGAGCAGTCTAAGGCTAAGACTCTAGAGGGCGTGTTAAGCCAGCTGTTTTACCATCACATTACCCCTTGAACACCAAGTGAAAGGACACCACACAAGTTGTTATGAAAATAAACAGATATTTATTTATAACAAGACTACCCTGAACTCTTTATGAGTCAGGGAGCTAAGCACACAACAAAACTCTTACGAAAATACTTTAATTCGCACAATTTACACAAATACCCTAGGGGCACGAAAAACCATATACTCAGTAAGTGGAATGCGAACTTGCTAGCAGGTAAGTAATACTTTTCTAGACTTAGGAATCGCTAGGCCTACAATTCTAAACACTGGGATTAGATGCAGGAGGCCTGTGGACGTCGTGTGCAGAGTGGGAACTCTCACGCGTAAGGCGGGAAAAAGTCTATGGAGGCTAGCAGTTGCAAAGTTACTGTTCTCGGGCGAACCCGACTAGGTGGGTCGAAAACAAGAGTGGATCCGAACACTTAGGGTGTTGGACTATGCTGGAGCACCGGAGTACTCAGGTTACCTAGCCCAGGGGCTGCGGCTGCATAGGGTTGAAGTTGCGTCGGAAACCCTCGTTGAAGATCCAGGAGCCTGAAGAAAGAGTTGCTGGCAGGCGGCCAGTGAAGAAAGTTCGGAGTGATCCAAGCCTGGATCAGGGAAGAAGAAACCTGTAAGCAGAGGGGACCAAGTTCTGAATCACTAGCCAGTGATTTGAGTGGGCACCAGGGTGGCACCGGACGAAGTCACCTCAGCCAGGTGAGTGGGCGCTGCTGAGCTCTGCAGTCTCTCGGACCAGGAGGCGTTGTCGGCGACCAGGATGGAGGTGCGAGCTGTCCCACGAAGATTCTTGCTGTCGACGTCGCTGGACCCAGGATTGGGCAACAAGTCTTGGCAAATGCAAGGCCCACGCGGTGGACCTAAAATGGCGTCTTGAGGGGACCAGGAGGGTCCAGGGTGCTCCTCTTTTGGAGGGGAGCAAGGGCTAGTCTGGAGCAACCAGACCAGCAGTGGTTGTCGTCGTGGAGCGTCGTGAGAGGGCCACTAGCCAACGGGCAAGCGACCTGGACAACGCGGTTGGCAGCAAAGAGCAGAAGGGCCCCACGCAGATCTCATGGATGCAGGGGGGCTGAACTTCGGTGCTGGAGCTGCTCAGGGTCGGGGCTTCTCTTACCCCAAAGCACTCAGTCGAGGGTCACTCGGGAGTCGTGCTGGACAAGCGTCGTGCAGTTCTGAAGATGGCCGGTCCCTCGAGGTCTCGTCACACCCACGGATCACAGCTGGGCTGATGATGTAGGTTGAGGTCAGAGGTGCCAGGGAAGCCGGTTCTCGTCGTGCTGGAGCAGTCTTGATCCAAAGGAGAGACTGGCAACAAACTGCGATGCTTGGTTGGTGCCTGCTGCTGCAGGGTGACTACTCCTTAGTCACAAGGGAGAATCTTGGGAAGAAGTCTTGAGTTCCTTTCGTGGAAAGTAGTTTCAGGATTCAAAGATGATCTGATTTGGAAGGGGGCCAGGTCCTACCTTTATCCTGCAAAAAGGGGCTGGCACGCGACTAAGTCATGCCCTATGGGTGGGACTAGGAGGGGGGTGGTTACACCCCTCTCCTTTGGCGGGCTTTCCCCAGGCCAGGGGCTGGAGTGCCCCTGGAACTGGTTTCAGCCGGCCTATGCACAGTGAGCACCCGGGTGCCACTTGCAGTCACCTTCCTCTAAAGCCCTGCCTACCTAGGATACACAAAATCCTGTCTGGGACGGTGCTGGCACCGCCCCTGGCAGGAAACCCTTTGTCCTTGCCTCCTGGGCTGGGAGGACTCCCAGCAGCAGGAGGGCAGACTTGTGTCTCGGTGGCAGCATCCATTTTGTGGAGCTAAGGCTCTGTCTGACTTTAACCGGGGTTACAGGTTACATACATGTCGTGTCCCTCTAGAAGGGTGGAATGCTAACCCCGTCGCCAGAATTGGCGAGGGGTTAGTATTCCAATTCGTATGACACCTTACTCGACATGTTTTGATAAAGCAATACCAGAGTTGGCACATAACCGCGAGGATTATAATGCACTTAAGAGTATATGGTATGCGATATCATGGAAACGGCTAAGGGATAGATCCCGAAAGCCGCAGACAGGCTCAGCTCATGCCAGAGCACTATCTCACACGATTCCAAGCACTCTGCCTTCAGGATTGTTAAGGCCTGCCATAGGAGTGACTGATAGGAGATCTGGGTGTCCATTTTAGGGTTAGATATAGGTATACTATATCTAAAGCAAAGGGTGATTACACCACCTTGCCCCAGCTGTCGTGCAGCCAGTTGTGTCAGATCTGGATGGCCAGCCAGGGGTGACATAATACATGCTGCAGCCCCTGGTAGGCCCTGGTTACACCTATGCCCTGGGTACCTAAGGTACACTGTACAGGGACTGATAAGGTGACTCAGTATCCAATTAGATATGTACCTAGGGTACATGGAATCCATTTTACAGAGAGAGCAGTAGGCCTGGGGTCCTGAATAGCAGGGCCCCAGGTCAACTAAGTCAGAAAACCAGCAAAACACCAGGCAAAAAGTTGGGGGCAACCATAGTCAGGGATCTACCTTCCTACAGTGATCACTAGAATAGTGAGCACTGCATATCAGGCCAACTTCTCACATTGGTGAGCAGCGGTTGGGATTTGAGCTTGCTGTTTGTTTTACCACACATATCCTAAGAATATCATTTGAAAGATCACATAAGTACTAAGGTACATATAACTTAGCTTAGAATACTCTGAGTTCTACTGAACCAGCTGTTGTAGCTCCTAGGGCCTAGCACACCCTAAACTACAACTCTAGCAAGGGATCAGTAGGCAAACATATAGTGTAGGTAAGTGCACCACTTACACCTCACTAGAAAAGCATGTCTACCCAGGGAGAGTCTACTGAGACTCCTCTTGTGGATCTTGACCCTCCACAGGTCAAATCAAGATATGCAGCTCTCAGTTTCCAGGAGATGAGACAAGTGTGTACCTCCAGGAAATTGAAACAGGGGTCTAACCCCACCATTCCCTTTCTGATAGGTCTCTTAGAGACATATGATGCGAGAAAGATTTCTCAGCTAGATGGGAATATGCCAGCCTTAGAGGGTACCACTGGGGATCCAGACCTCCACAACTCTGTAAATGCAGTTGAGGAGGAGGAGCCTGAGGAACTCTCTGGGGATGAGACAGACAAAGGTCTTGAGGTAGTCAGAAGGCTAACTAGGGCCAACATAGACTTGCTTGGGCTAGGATCTGGGGGACCCCCAGTACTGACCCTAAGTAGGCCTAACCTTGGAGTTAGGAGAGATAGATCTCTTTCTAGGGACTCCAATAGATCTCTGCACTCTAATGCCTCTTCCCAGAGGAGAAGGAACTCTCCACAGAGGAGATTGACTTCCCCTCAGAGAATAGAGCATGAAGCTAGAATGAGACAGGCTGCTCTGAGGATTGAAAGGGAAGAACTTGCCCTGGCCAAAGAAAAGCTTGCCTTTGCTAGAGAGCAGCAGATGAGTGGGATAGTTCCCACTGGTGGCAGCAATCTCCCAAGAGATAGAGAGAAGGGTTTAGATACTAAACACCTGACAAAAATAGTGCCCCCCTTTAAGCAAGGGGATGACATCCAGAAATGGATGGCTGCTTTGGAGAGGGCCTGCACTGTGCAGGGCATTCCCCAGAGTCAGTGGGCAGCTATACTGTGGCTCTCCTTTGATGGCAAAGGTAGAGATAAGCTCCTCACTACAAGAGTGGAGGATGCTAACAATTACCAGGTCCTGAAGAATACACTGGTTGATGGGTTTGGTTTAACCACTGAGCAGTACAGGTTGCTGTTCAGAGACACCCAGAAAACTCAGTCTCAGGACTGGTCTGACTTTGTGGATAGTGCCACTAAGGCTTTGGAGGGCTGGTTGCTGGGTAGCAAGGTTACTGATTACACAGGATTGTATAATCTGATGATGAGGGAACAAATTTTAAATAATTGTCAGAACCAGTTGTTGCACCAGCACCTTGTTGATTCAGATCTGACCTCTCCCCAAGAATTGGGAAAGAAGGCAGACAAATGGGTCAGAACAAGGATCAAGCAGAACCAGAACCAGAACCAGGGTGGTCAGAAGAAAGCAGACCAGAAGGGTAATACTAAGAGTGAACAAAATGACCAGAAGTCTTCAACAGGTCCCCAACAAACCAAAGAGGGTGGGGGTCAGGCTTCACAGCAGAAAAAGAAGACTCAAGAAGGCCAGTCAAAAAGGTGGTGCCAGTACTGCAAAAGTAAGTCTCACTGGTTTAGTGAGTGCACCAAAAGAGGAGGGCAAACCTCTACCACTACAGCCCCTAAGGCAACTGCACCCCCTAGTACAGTCAGTAGTGGTAGTGCACCTCCCAAGGGATTAGTTGGGTTGACCTTTCTTCTTCTTCTCACTCCCTATCCTTTTTTCGTTCCACCATGGCTTTTATTTCTGGGTGGATGGGCGACAATCACCTCAAGCTCAACCCAGACAAGACTGAGCTTGTTCTGACTGGCGGCTCATCCAGCCCTTGGTCCTCTGCTTTCTGGCCCCCCTCCCTTGGTCCCCCTCCCACCCCGGTCGCCTCCGTTAAAACACTGGGCATCAAGGTCAGCCAGGACCTGTCCATGCATGGCCAGGTCAGTGCTGTAGTATCTTCCTGTTTTCTTTCCCTTCGGTTGATCCGACAAATTTCTCGTTTCTTTTCCCTTGAATCTCTTAAAATTATCATTTCTGCCCTCATCACTTCCCGCCTTGATTATGGAAACAGCTTGTTCGTGGGCATTCCTGCCTACGAAACCCGCCGCCTCCAAGCAATCCAAAACCAGGCGGCCCGTCTCATCTTCCACTTGCCCAAAACTCATCATATCACTCCTGTCCTCAAATCCCTTCACTGGTTACCCATTCTGCAGAGATCCTTGTTCAAACTAGGTTGCCTTGTTTACCGGGCCCTTGATCGCTCTGCACCGGCGTTCATCAACTCTCTTATCTCCTCCCACACCCCTGTCCGCACTCTCCGCTCATCTTCTTCTGCCTTTCTCACGGTCCCCCGCTTCCGCAAAACTCGCACTGGTGGGTCTAGATTTTCTGTTCTTGCACCCCGGTTTTGGAATTCCCTCCCTCTTTCTATGCGTTCTATTCCTATCTTTTCACACTTCCGTAAAGCGCTCAAAACATTCTTGTTCGCCTTGGCCTACCCCTGTTAATTCTCCCTGGCCTCGTTTGTTCTGCCCCCCAGACCTCTCAGCGCCAGGAAGCCGTTTGGCCATCGTGCGCTCTACAAATAATTTCATTCATTCATTCATTCATTCAACCTTGGGAACTGAGGAGTCGGACAACTTAGTTGGCACACTCACTCAGGCTGTCCTTGTCTGTACAGGGGATATGGATATGTCCCCTGATGTAAGTCCCAATACTTTGGGCAAATACAGGCAGACACCTTTGATTAATGGCAAAATGGCTCAGGCCTATAGGGACACTTGTGCCAGTGTCACCATGGTGACACCTAACTTTGTGGACCCTGGACAGATCATGCCAGGCACAGATTTCCTGGTGACCAATGCCAGCAACGTCACTACCAGTCATAGTATGGCGATTGTTGCTTTCTCCTGGGGAGGGGTAAGTGGCCAAAAGAAAGTTGTGGTTAGTTCAGACCTCCCAGTGGATTGTTTGTTGGGCAATGATTTGGAGTCATCACTATGGTCAGAAGTGGAGCAGAGGACTCACATGGAGATGTTAGGCTTGCCAGCACATGTGCTTGCTGTGACTAGGTCACAGGCCAGAAGATGCCCCACTGAACAGGTGCTGGATCCTGGAAGAAAGGACCAGACACCTTCCAAGAAGAAGAGCAGTAAGGGTAAGGCTTTGCCTTCCCCCTTGCCCCAGGTTGAGGATCAAGTCTCTGAGGAGGCTGATCTGAGAGAGCTGAGGGAAACTGAGCCTAAAGAGCTTGAACTTGATCAAGTTGAGTTTCTGGGCTCAGGGGGACCCTCCAGAGAAGACCTGGGGAAGGCACAGTTAGACTGCCCTTCCCTTGAACCCCTCAGACAGCAGGCTGCTGCTGAGGCTGCAGGGAATGCCACAGGTGCCCACAGGGTATACTGGGAAGATGGACTCCTGTACTCTGAGTCAAGAGACCCCAAGCCTGGTGCAACCAGGAGGCTGGTCATCCCCTTGTCTCTGAGAGGTTTCCTTCTCACCTTGGCCCATGAGATTCCCCTTGCAGGTCACTTAGGTCAGACAAAGACTTGGGACAGACTTGTCTCACACTTTTACTGGCCCCACATGAATGAGAATACCAAGGAGTTTTGTCGCTCCTGTGTCACTTGCCAAGCCAGTGGTAAGTCAGGTGGCACAACAAAGGTCCCCCTCATACCACTACCTGTGGTGGGGGTTCCCTTTGAAAGAGTGGGGATTGACATTGTTGGTCCAATGGAACCGCAGACAGCATCAGGGCACAAGTTTATACTGGTGGTGGTGGACCATGCCACCAGGTATCCTGAAGCTATTCCACTTAGGACCACTACAGCACCTGTAGTGGCAAGGGCCCTAGTTGGAGTGTTCTCCAGAGTGGGCTTCCCTAAGGAGGTTGTTTCTGACAGGGGTGCAAACTTCATGTCAGGATATCTGACTGCAATGTGGAAGGAATGTGGTGTTAACTACAAGTTCACCACACCCTATCATCCACAGTGCAATGGGCTTGTTGAGAGATTCAACAGGACCCTCAAAGGGATGATTCATGGACTACCTGAAAAGCTCAGGCGTAGATGGGATGTCCTGATACCCTGTCTCCTGTTTGCTTACAGAGAGGTCCCACAGAAGGGGGTTGGCTACAGCCCTTTTGAACTTCTGTATGGGCATCCTGTAAGAGGACCCCTGTGTTTGGTGAAGGAAGGATGGGAGAGACCTCTAAAAAAGCCTGCAACCAACATAGTGGACTATGTACTTGGTCTCCGCTCCAGGATGGCTGAATACATGGAGAAGGCATCCAAAAACCTAGAGGCCAGCCAAGAACTCCAAAAAGCTTGGCATGACCAAAAGGCTGTCCTGACTGTATACCAGCCTGGACAGAAGGTGTGGGTACTGGAGCCAGTGGCCCCAGCAGCCCTCAAAGACAAATGGTCTGGGCCCCACACCATCATTGAGCAAAAGGGAGAGGTCACCTACCTGGTGGACCTTGGAACTCCCAGGAGCCCCCTCAGGGTGCTCCATGTGAACAGGCTCAAGGCATATGTCGACAGGAAGGACATGAGCTTGCTCATGGCCACAGATGAGGGACAGGAGGAAGAGAGTGACCCTCTCCCAGACCTGCTCACTCAGAATCCTGATGATGGGTCAGTAGATGGTGTTGTCTTTTGTGGCAGCCTCTCTGAACATCAGCAACAGGATTGCAGGCAAGTTCTGCAATCCTTCAGACATATGTTCTCTCTGACACCCAGTCAAACTGATTGGTGTACCCATGAAGTGGACACTGGAGACAGTCTGCCTGTCAAGAGTAAAATCTACAGACAGCCTGATCATGTCAGAGACTGCATCAAAACAGAAGTGCAGAAAATGTTGGAGTTGGGAGTCATTGAGCCCTCAGATAGCCCTTGGGCTAGCCCAGTAGTTCTAGTGCCAAAGCCTCACACCCAGGGTGGTAAGAGAGAGATGAGGTTTTGCGTAGACTACAGAGGCCTCAATGCAGTCACTAAGACTGATGCCCACCCAATACCAAGGGCAGATGAACTTATAGATAGATTGGCTTCTGCCAACTACTTAAGCACATTTGACCTGACAGCTGGGTATTGGCAAATCAGGTTAGCTGAGGAAGCCAGGCCCAAGACAGCATTTTCTACCCCTGGTGGTCATTATCAGTTTGTGGTAATGCCCTTTGGGTTGAAAAATGCACCTGCCACCTTCCAAAGGCTGGTGAATCAAGTTCTCACTGGGATGGATGACTTCTGTGCAGCATATCTGGACGATATTGCTGTCTTTAGCTCCACCTGGGAGGATCACCTGGTCCACCTGAGGAAAGTGTTAGAGGCCCTGCAAAAGGCAGGCCTCACTGTCAAGGCCACTAAGTGCCAGATAGGGCAGACACAGGTTGTATACCTGGGCCACCTTGTAGGTGGAGGCCAGGTTCAGCCCTTGGAGAGTAAGATACAGGCCATCAAGGACTGGGCTCCTCCAATCACCCAGACTCAGGTTCGAGCTTTCTTGGGCCTGACTGGGTACTATAGGAAATTTGTCAGAAATTATGTAATTGTATGTAAATGTATGTAAATGTATAGGCATTTATATAGCGCACTACTTACCCGTAGGGTCCCAAGGCGCTTCGACCGCTGCGAAACCCTTCCTGGCTTCCCTGAGAGATGGTCCCTTAATGGGTATCTCCAGGGTGAGACCAGGCATCCCCGGCGGTCTGGTGGGGCCGTTAGTGAAGATGAGGCAAGCTAATGCCCAGAGTTGCCGAGTGTGATCGCTGATCAGAGTGGGCACCGAGGCGAGAGAATTATCGAGTCCGCTGACCCTGGTCCAGAAACCTGCCGCGCCGGGAATCGAACCCTGGTCCCGGGCCGTCCTCTGCTCTCGGGTCTGCCGCCTCTAACCAGTGAGCCACACTACTTCACTTTGGGTCCATAGTGACCCCCCTTAATGACCTGACAGTAAGAAGATGCCAAAGAAAGTTCCGTGGACAGCAAGCTGTCAGAAAGCATTCGATGACCTAAAGCAGGCCATGTGCACAGCACCTATCCTAAAGAGTCCAGACTTCTCCAAACCATTCATTGTCCAAACAGATGCTTCTGAGTTGGGTGTGGGAGCTGTTCTATCTCAGCTGAATTTTGATGGCAACGACCAGCCAATTGCTTTCATTAGCAGAAGGCTGACCCCGAGAGAGAAAAATTGGTCAGCTATTGAGAGGGAGGCCTTTGCTGTGGTTTGGGCCCTGAAGAAGCTGAGGTCCTACTTGTTTGGAACTCACTTCACAGTTCAGACCGACCACAAGCCCCTCTTATGGCTAAGTCAGATGAAGGGTGAAAACCCCAAACTACTTAGGTGGTCCATTTCCCTACAGGGGATGGATTTTATAGTGGAGCACAGACCTGGTACTGATCATGGCAATGCTGATGGGCTCTCCAGGTATTTCCACTTAGAGCAAGAAGACTCACCTGGTCAAGGTTAGTTTATTGTCCCAAAGTTTGGGGGGGGGGTCATGTAGGAGAGTAGGGTCTGCAATCCTATGATCACCCAGATTTTTGCTTTTTGCTTCACTGGTTTACGACTTTCCCTGGCTGTGGGCCTGCTAATCAGACCCACAGCCTAGCTGTTCTCTCTACTCCAAATTGTACCCAGGTACTGAATTGGCACTGGGCCCTCTCAAGTCCCTGTACACAGGGCTGAGGTGCACCCAGAAGTCTCCCAGGGGCTGCAGCATATATTATGCCACCCCTGGGCTGACTAACTAAATCAGACACAACTGGCTGCTGGACAGCTGGGACAGAGTGGTGTACTCACCCTCTGCTGTAGATATAGTATTCCTATATCTAAACCTAAATGGACACACAGATCTCCTATCAGTCACTCCTATGGCAGGCCTTAACAATCCTGAAGGCAGAGTGCTTGGAATCGTGTGAGATGGTGCTCTGGCATGAGCTGAGCCTGTCTGCGGCTTTTGGGATCCATCCCTTAGCCGTTTCCATGATATCGCATACCATATACTCTTAAGTGCATTATAATCCTCGCGGTTATATGCCAACTCTGGTATCGCTTTATCAAAACATGTCGAGTAAGGTGTCATACGAATTGGAATACTAACCCCTCGCCAATTCTGGCGACGGGGTTAGCATTCCACCCTTCTAGAGGGACACGACATGTATGTAACCTGTAACCCCGGTTAAAGTCAGACAGAGCCTTAGCTCCACAAAATGGATGCTGCCACCAAGACACAAGTCTGCCCTCCTGCTGCTGGGAGTCCTCCCAGCCCAGGAGGCAAGGACAAAGGGTTTCCTGCCAGGGGCGGTGCCAGCACCGTCCCAGACAGGATTTTGTGTATCCTAGGTAGGCAGGGCTTTAGAGGAAGGTGACTGCAAGTGGCACCCCGGTGCTCACTGTGCATAGGCCGGCTGGAACCAGTTCCAGGGGCACTCCAGCCCCTGGCCTGGGGAAAGCCCGCCAAAGGAGAGGGGTGTAACCACCCCCCTCCTAGTCCCACCCATAGGGCAGGACTTAGTCGCGTGCCAGCCCCTTTTTGCAGGATAAAGGTAGGACCTGGCCCCCTTCCAAATCAGATCATCTTTGAATCCTGAAACTACTTTCCATGAAAGGAACTCAAGACTTCTTCCCAAGATTCTCCCTTGTGACTAAGGAGTAGTCACCCTGCAGCAGCAGGCACCAACCAAGCATCGCGGTTTGTTGCCAGTCTCTCCTTCGGATCAAGACTGCTCCAGCACGATGAGAACTGGCTTCCCTGGCACCTCTGACCTCAACCTACATCATCAGCCCAGCTGTGATCCGTGGGTGTGACGAGACCTCGAGGGACCGGCCATCTTCAGAACTGCACGACGCTTGTCCAGCACGACCACCGAGTGACCCTCGACCGAGTGCTTTGGGGTAAGAGAAGCCCCGACCCTGAGGAGCTCCAGCACCGAAGTTCAGCCCCCCTGCATCCACGAGATCTGTGTGGGGCCCTTCTGCTCTTTGCTGCCAACCGCGTTGTCCAGGTCGCTTGCCCATTGGCTAGTGGCCCCCTCACGACGCTCCACGACGACAACCACTGCTGGTCTGGTTGCTCCAGACTAGCCCTTGCTCCCCTCCAAAAGAGGAGCACCCTGGACCCTCCTGGTCCACTCAAGACGCCATTTTAGGTCCACCGCGTGGGCCTTGCATTTGCCAAGACTTGTTGCCCAATCCTGGGTCCAGCGACGTCGACAGCAAGAACCTTCGTGGGACAGCTCGCACCTCCATCCTGGTTGCCGACAACGCCTCCTGGTCCGAGAGACTGCAGAGCCCAGCAGCGCCCACTCACCTGGCTGAGGTGACTTCGTCCGGTGCCATTCTGGTGCCCACTCAAATCACTGGCTAGTGATTCAGAACTTGGTCCCCTCTGCTTACAGGTTTCTTCTTCCTTGATCCAGGCTTGGATCACTCCGAACTTTCTTCACTGGCCGCCTGCCAGCAACTCTTTCTTCAGGCTCCTGGATCTTCAACGAGGGTTTCCGACGCAACTTCAACCCTATGCAGCCGCAGCCCCTGGGCTAGGTAACCTGAGTACTTCGGTGCTCCAGCATAGTCCAACACCCTAAGTGTTCGGATACACTCTTGTTTTCGACCCACCTAGTCGGGTTCGCCCGAGAACAGTAACTTTGCAACTGCTAGCCTCCATAGACTTTTTCCCGCCTTACGCGTGAGAGTTCCCACTCTGCACACGACGTCCACAGGACTCCTGCATCTAATCCCAGTGTTTAGAATTGTAGGCCTAGCGATTCCTGAGTCAAGAAAAGTATTACTTACCTGCTAGCAAGTTCGCATTCCACTTACTGAGTATATGGTTTTTCGTGCCCCTCGGACATTTGTGTAAATTGTGCGACTTAAAGTATTTTCGTAAGAGTTTTGTTGTGTGCTTAGCTCCCTGACTCATAAAGAGTTCAGGGTAGTCTTGTTATAAATAAATATCTGTTTATGTTCATAACAACTTGTGTGGTGTCCTTTCACTTGGTGTTCAAGGGGTAATGTGATGGTAAAACAGCTGGCTTAACACGCCCTCTAGAGTCTTAGCCTTAGACTGCTCGTATCCATGCTACTAGGATAGCTGGTCTATAAGGTTGACTTACAACCAATCATCAATAAGGGTTGTTTGGACTGATACATAGTGATCACTAGAATAGTGAGCATTGCATATCAGGCCAACTTCTCACACACTGTAACGGCCGTGTGTACTTACACGTGCATAGCTTAATCTTTGAGACAAGCATATGCTACTGGCAGGATCAACCAGGTAGCCGCACCTGACGACGGGGTGGGGGAGCCGCGTTGCCCATCTCCCCGACCGGCCACCTTCACGCGCCCCTCCGTTTCTCTCGGGAGCCTGTCCGGGGAAGGAGCCCACCCGCCTGGGCGGGAGGGACTCGCCGGAGGGGTGCGGAGAGGGTGCGGTCGCATGGGCACCGGCAGGCCCAGCCGTCTCCCCCGGGAGGGAGAGGCGGGCCGAAGCGCAGCCTGAGCGAGACGCAGGGGTGCCGGAGCCTGGCGGCGGCGGCACCCCTCGGAACGGTCGTTCCGAGCTGCTGTGGAAACGTGCTGGGCAGGGAGGGGTGACGGTGTGGCGCGCGGGGCCCGACGGACCTGCTGGGCAGCAGCATCCGAGGGCCTGGTGCCAACCAACCCCACCTGCTCGGGTCGGACCACTGGGGGGCACGAGCTCCCGGGGCCGCTCGGCCTTCGCTCTGCTGGGTTCAAAGGGGCCTTCCGCCAGACGGCAGGCCCTCGAGTCGGACGGTCCATGCGGGGTGGAAGCTCCTTGCTTGAAACAACAGCCGAGGCTGGCCAAGCAGTCCATCCCTAAACGTGTGGAAAAGTAAATTTTGCCATGTTCTGTGTCCCTACATGTCATCCATCATATGTTATATGTGCATGATTAATATGCATATGTTATTCCCCATGTTTGATTAAAGACGCAATTACAGTTGTGTCCACCTCTAGTATGGCAGTTTCCAGTTCTCGTGAATAATACGAATATCAGGCCTATGTAAAGCTACGTTGCCACGTTTCTCAGTGTGCACGTTATTCCATTGTAAAGTCCCCGTTTCTAGGCCTCAAAAGGGCCCGGACACCAGATTCAGCTCCTGTCTCCTGTCTCCTGAAGCCTCGCGGAGGAGCGATACAGCCCCCACCTGTATCCTCGACCCTTCACTTACTTCCTGCCTCGCAGTGCCCGGTTCAGCTTGGCCCTGCCTCTGAGTCTGCCAAGAGTATGTTATGATTCCAGATTATCAGTTCAGTCCTCTTCCTCTGCATTCCTAAAGCTACTGAACTGCATCAATAGTTTCCGTCATTGTCTAGCCTTTACGGCCCCATGTTAGAGAAATACTGTATTAATGGTCATTTAATATTCTTCATCACGCACTACATGTAGAATAATGCATGGTCCAGTCTTAGTGTCTGTTAGCCTTTCCCCTCCTGACTTCTAGTTTATATCAACATGTTCTCTAAACATCAGATACTAGATACTGTTTAGGTACATGTCGCCCTGACTCTCCAGACTTCGGTCTCTGCTCCTAGCACAGAGTTCGAAGCCCCCAGCTTCTCCTAGTGATACGTCATTGCCAGTTTGCGCGCACCATCAGGTTAGAGGTCCCGGCTCCTTAGGTAGCCCCCTCCATGGTTTCCGCCCCATTCATGACATATTCTGTTACGTTTGCATCACATGTCTGTGTATACGCCCTGTTACACCTCTTTTCACCCTTATCTTTCGCGACTGCTACGCGTCACGCCTATTGCTCCACCCACTGCTACGCCTATTGCAATGTAATGCTATGTGTTTGCGTTATGTATATATGCTCATGTACTGTTATTAAAAGTTAGCCGTCATTCCCGATCCTGTCCCCGGCAGCTGCCATCCTATTCCCGTGCAGGTCGTCCTGTTCCTGTCCTTATGCTGTATTAAACCTGCAAAACTCCTACTACCTCGAATCTTGACTCTTATTTATTGAGCTATCTGTTATTCATCTATGCATTCAAAAATAGGGTATTATTTATTTATTTACCACATAATGGCGCCCGAACAGGGACTTGCCCTTTCCCCACGCGTCGGTGAAGCCACGCCGACCCCCTGACCCTCTGCAGTCGTGACGGAACTCTTCTGCGCACCGGCAGATATTTCTGCTTCAAGTATCCCTCAGGCCCACGGAGGAGACGGAGGAGGCGGTCCAGCATCCAGACGAGACGGTGGAGGAACGCGGCGAGTCCCGACCAGAGCCCAAGCCGAGAGTCCAAGGTCCGAGGTATCCGGAGGTCCACCCGTAACTGAAGTCCGAAGTTCGTCGTCCGTCGTCGTAGCAGTCCAGTCCGATCCGAGGCCTTCCGTTCTTGCTGCCCGGTGAGTACCGTCGCTGGGGTAGTATCTAGACAGGGTCAATCTAAATTGACTCTGGTCCGTGGGTTGGTGGTACACAGACCCACAAACGAAGTGTTCACCTAGGTGGATACGGGTCTTGATGCGTCCCTTTATGGGACCGGTATGTTCCGTACTGTTTCAGCAGTGCATCCAGTAACTCTAGTCTGTTCCGTTCTCGAGAAATTCTTGTGTTTCTGTTCTCAGTATTCCAGGTAATATTCTGTCCGAACTGTTATGTTATGATGTTGTTCAATGTATTTCCAATGTCGTGGTATGCCTGAATTGTTCTCCCAATTGTTATTGTTCCTCGTCTATTGTATTGTGTTCCGATTCAAGTTTACAATGTCTCTCTTTTCGAGATTACGTCAGTTAAAAACTAGAAAGGGTTTGTTAGAAGAAGCAGTTCCAGTTCCGCCTAGGGACAGTCCAGGTCATTTTATGTATCAGAAGCATGGCATAAGTGCCATATTATATCTAGATTTATGGGTAGATTATACCAAACAGTTAGAAGAAAAGTATAGATGGCCCGTATCGGGTACATGGGATGCCGAGTGCATCATGAGAGTAGAAGAAGCATTATGGAAAAAGAAAGCCAGACAGTCACAGAAAGATGCCATCGAGTTATGGCGCAAAGAAGCTCATAAAAGAACCGAAAAAGAAATCAGAAAGTCAGAATTAAGTAGAGAATCCTCAGAACGAGCACAAGAAAAAGAGTTAATCGAGATAGGTGAACGAATCAGAACTGAACAATCAGAGAGACAGAGGAATGCCCTTATTAAGGGTATGTATCCTCTTCTTGCCGAGGGCTTGCCAAAAGCGACCCCGGAGGCATCCAGTAATTTCCCGCCACCATTAGTTCCGACCAAGCTACGTCACAAACCGACCGCAGCTGATATTTTTATTTCGTCCTATTTGGACGACACAGTCCCAGAATATGCAAATCCTGTTCGCGCTCCGCCAGTCCCTGTAAATCAGGCACTTCCCGCTCCTCCAGACACCGGAGTACCTGTTACGGTACCCCCGGTCCAGCCCGCCATACAAGTTCAGCCTACATTTCCATTTCCCACTCTGCCAGGACGAAGAGCATCAGTAGACGACTCTAGTTTAGGGGCCGCAGGGGGAGGTCCTCCTCAGACCCCGCCGCCACATAAGCATTTAACAACAGCCGAATTACATATGCAAGCGTCACAGCGTACGCCCAGACATCAGTCTGTAGCAGAAATAAGAAAAGCCCTTAATGAATGCGGCTATGATCCAGTCCCAGGAGAGGATAATATGGTTTTATATTCATTACGTGTAAGAAGGGTGGCCGAGTATCTAGTCACCCTACCGAATATGAAAGAAGACCTAGACAGAATATATCGTTTCATCCGTACAGGGGATGATCCAGAAAGCATTGGCGAGGCCATGTCTCAAAGGAAAGCTGAGACCCAGCTCATGATATTAAAGTTTCTGATCAATTGTCTAATAAGAGAACAAGATTACCCGTCCAAAGATCAAGCCGAAATGAGAACCCTGACAAAGTGGAGTGATAATATAGCCGAGGGTAAGCACAGAACCATCAGTGCTATGGAAAGTATGTACAAGAAAATTCGTAAAGAAATAATAAGGTTACACGATCAACGTAAAGCAGCACAAGTAAGCGAGAAAGAAAGTAACTCTGATACTGAAGAGGTAGAGGACGAGAATCCTGACAGAATAGCGTATGTAGGAAAATCTAGATTTCCAGATCGCCATTTACGCCTAGAACACAAGTCTACTTTCCATCATCCAGCACCAGAACAAGGTTCTCTAGAACAAGTATTCCAAGCTACCGATCACATTCTGAAATCACGAATCGGTTACAGTGAGTTGAGTACCATGCATGAACAAGAACTAGTCCGATCAGCAGTCCGATGGATTACTGATTCTACCACTTTTCCAGACGAAATAGTGGCACAAATGTTTCTGAAAATGCCCCCAGCCGAGCAACGACTGGCGGGTATGTATATGATTCAGCACCTCATTACATTGTATGAGGGTCAGCACTCTGATCCAGGCCCGTTACATGATATCCTGAACGAGTTACTCCAGTATAGATGGAAAGGTTTAGGTACCGATTTAATTAGTGTCGTTCTAGAACAGCGTCACAAATATAGAACGTTTTTGAACCCGCATTTCGTTCATGTCTCACCCCCAGAAAGTAAACCATTTTACATGGAGAGACAGAATCCGTTACGAGAAGTCCACCCAGTTAGAGGAACGGGTGGCGAACTAGAACGAGTGTTTGTTTACACTCCGATTACAAAGATGGAACTCCTAGAGATGAAGAAATTAATTCCCTGTCATGATAAAGATCCAGCAGGGTTCCACCGAGAATTAAAAGACATGCTCCGTATGGGAGAATACACCTATCCAGATATAATTAAAATGTTAAAGGTTCTGCTGCCCGCAGGGGTGTATGAAAAGCTCAAGGAAAAAGAATGGGAGGTGGGAGAGAAAAAGATCGATTGGGCAGTTCTAGAAGCCGAAGACAAGGCACGAGTACCAGGTACCGGTCTTGGAGCGAAATGTAAAGAATTACCAGAATTATTAATACAAGTTTTACCCAGGTTATTGACAACTAGAAAAGAAGACTGGGATGCAATCTCAGCCTGTAAACAGAAACAAGATGAAGACATTAGTGATTTTTATTCTAGATTTGAGAAATGTTTTAGCATCAACAGTGGTCTCAAGACAAGTAGTGAGTCATACCCTCATCTTTTTGTTACTAAATTAGTCGAGAATTCAAGTCCACCAATTAAAAATCGAGTTTTGAAAGTCGAAAGTACCTGGCAAGCTAATACCCCGTCCCAGATGTTACAGATGCTCCAATACCACCAGAATAGAATCAGGGAAGAGCAAGAACACGAGAGAAAACGTATGAAAGACACGAAAATGAAAGTACTAGTTGCACAATCTGTTCCTCAAGACAGTCAGAAGAGGGGTCCAAATCAAGCCAGTCATCCTGCAGCTCCCGTTAAAGGGAACTGCAATTATTGTAAACAGCCAGGTCATTTTATAAACGAGTGTGCAGTTCTGAAACATAACATAGCTACCGGTAAGACTAAAGAAAGACCACGTCCGCCTAGACAAGAACAGGTTTTACAGATTCCTCAGCCACAGAATGCACCACAGACAGTTACAGCACCGCAGCCTATCGCTGCAACACAGCACGTTACACAGCAGATGTACCAGTATGCACAGTCTGAGTATCCAGAGTATCAACCGTATTCATGAAATAGCCTAGAGAGGGAGGTAGGCTTGCCTCTCATCGAGATACCTGTAGATCAAGAAGGTCCCTATGTTCACAGTCAAGTATTAGGGAAAGACAGAAAGTTTTTGATTGATACAGGGGCAAGTAGGACCACAATTAGCCATGCCGAAGTTCCAGGGGCTCCGCTCTCAGGCTCAAGAAATGTTTCCCTTGGATTTTCAGGAAAACCTATCGTAAATGAAATATCAAAGCCAGTTACTCTAGAAGTAGGTCCATTGTCCCGTACTACTGATCTGTTACTTACTAAGTCATGTCCAGAAAACCTATTAGGCATTAAAACACTGAAAGAATTAGGTGCAGTTATATGCTGTTCCCCAGAGGGAATACGTCTGTTCCTACGTGACTTTAAGGGTCACTATGTATTACGAGATTTTGATCCCAGATTGTCTAATGTTCCGCAGCATTTATGGGCGCAAGGTCCAACTGATGTAGGTTACATGCAAATCACACCCCATCGTGTGACTCTCAAGCCAGGTGTAGTGTTACCACGAATCAGACAGTACAGATTGCCACCTGAGGCTGTAGCAGCCTTATCCAAAATTATTGACGAGCTCATCGCTCAAGGAGTAGTTGTAGAAACTGACTCCAATGTATGCAATTCTCCGATCATTCCAGTCATGAAACGTACTGATCCAAATGCACCCCCAGTATATCGATTAGTGATTGACCTACGAGAACTTAATAAATGTATTATTCCTCAGTATCCAGTTGTCCCAGATATCTCTTCCCTGTTGACAGCCATTGATTCCGAAGCCTCATTTTTCACTGTCATAGACCTCAAGAACGCGTTTTTCAGTGTTCCCATTCATCCAGACAGCCAGTTTCTTTTCGGATTCTGTTTAAATGGAAGAAGCTATATGTTCACACGAGCTCCTCAAGGTTTCACAGAAAGTCCTAGTATTTACAGTCAAGCACTCAAGAGACAACTAGACAACATTCACATGCCAACTGACACTGCCCTGCTCCAGTATGTCGACGACCTCCTGATCACAGCCCGTTCTGAACGTGCTTGCGAGCGAGCATCCCTTACAGTCTTGTATTTCCTAGCCGAGATGGGGCACAAGGTGTCCCCTTCTAAGCTTCAATTCTGTGTCCAGCAAGTGGTCTACTTGGGACACTTACTGTCCAAGAGGGGTAGGCAGTTGACACCAGACCGTATCCAGTTAATAGCGAGTCTTCCTCAGCCCAAGACCCAGAAGGAGGTACGTGCTTTTATCGGCCTCACTTCTTATTGCCGACAATGGATTCCTCAGTATGCATTCCTAGCCAAGCCACTGATACAGTTAACGACACAGGAGGCAGCCGTATCGACTGTCCTCCCTTGGACATCTGAACATACACTCAGTTTCAATGAGTTAAAGAAAGCCCTATGTCAAGCTCCAGTTCTAGCTACACCAAACTACAGTAAGCCTTTTACACTTTTGCTACAAACCCTCCCCTGTTAGAGAAAACTCCGCAGCAGGAGTATAAGTTGAAACTCCGGTCTAGTAAAATAAGTCAGCCAGTTTGATTGTCTAAGTCCTCCCCTAGGTGAAACGGTTAGACTGTTTCTGACATGTATAAAATAGACCCCCATAGTGAGAGAGTTAGTCAAAACTCAATCCGATGTATCGTTTTTCTATGTTTCATATTAATTCTCAGCATTATGATTTCCTGCACCAGTTATGCGTTCTACCTGTATTTTCGAGTTTCTCATGTAAATACGTCTTCTAATGTTACGATAGAACACACGTTTAGTGATCTGCCTCCTCATGAACTCTCTTACCGCCTCGCTATGCGAAATAATTCTTTCATCCGCATGCTACATTATTCACACCAGACCAGCAATGCCACTAATTGTTGGGTGTGTGGTCGACTCCCCCCTTTCCAGACACCGAAGGGAGTTCTGCCACTCTTTCCTTATCCTTTTTCACATAATGGTTTGTGTGGAGCATGGTTTCCAGCCTCCTGACCACCCTTTTGAAGTCCTCCAGATGGATTATATTCAGATGGAGCGATGTCGAGGTTTCAAGTATGTCCTTGTAGTTGTATGCGCCTTGTCCAGGTGGACAGAAGCATATCCAGTCCCAGATTACACAGCCGCGACCACTGCCAAGCAGTTGGTTCGTGAGTTCTTCCCCCGCTATGGACTCCCTAGAGTCGTATATTCTGACAACGGCCAGCCATTCTCATCTGAGTTAATGAAGCATGTTTCCCTTTTGTTAGGGTACCAGTGGAAGTTCCATTGTGTACGCCATCCTGAAGCAGCCGGTCTCGTAGAGAGACATAACCAGACCCTGAAAATTCGCATCGCCAAAGTGTGTAAAGAGAAAGGTGTGGACTGGCTAGTAGCTCTGCCAGTTGCCTTGTTCTATATGCGCATGGTCGCACATTCCAGATCAGGTCTGTCCCCGTATGAGGTCGTTTTCGGCCGCCCCCCTAACATGTGGGGTACTCCTAGACCCCGAAGTATTACCGATGTTTCAAGTAATATGCTGACAGATTACCTAGCTTCCTTGATGTCTGCCCTCAACTCTTGTCGTTCACAGGTTGCCGCCGCATTTCCAGACAACACCGAGGTGGCACCGCACGAAATCGTTCCAGGATCCATGGTCCTTGTCCGGAATTTTGACCGCTCAAGTCCGCTGGAGCCACGCTGGAAGGAGCCCCGACAGGTCCTCCTCGCCACCCGTACAGCCGTGAAGTTGGAGGGTCGCAAAGGCTGGGTGCACCTTTCACATATAAAGAAGTTTTATGGACTGAAACCCGTCTCAAAGAACATTTCCCAGGATTTGAAGGATTGCCAAAATATTGTTCTCAAGGACTGTCCCGCAAAAGACATTGCTACAAACCCTCCCCTGTTAGAGAAAACTCCGCAGCAGGAGTATAAGTTGAAACTCCGGTCTAGTAAAATAAGTCAGCCAGTTTGATTGTCTAAGTCCTCCCCTAGGTGAAACGGTTAGACTGTTTCTGACATGTATAAAATAGACCCCCATAGTGAGAGAGTTAGTCAAAACTCAATCCGATGTATCGTTTTTCTATGTTTCATATTAATTCTCAGCATTATGATTTCCTGCACCAGTTATGCGTTCTACCTGTATTTTCGAGTTTCTCATGTAAATACGTCTTCTAATGTTACGATAGAACACACGTTTAGTGATCTGCCTCCTCATGAACTCTCTTACCGCCTCGCTATGCGAAATAATTCTTTCATCCGCATGCTACATTATTCACACCAGACCAGCAATGCCACTAATTGTTGGGTGTGTGGTCGACTCCCCCCTTTCCAGACACCGAAGGGAGTTCTGCCACTCTTTCCTTATCCTTTTTCACATAATGGTTCGTGTGGAGCATGGTCCACGTTAACGTCATCCTGAACAGATATGTCTTTTCTTAACAGTACGTGTTTTCCAGACAAGCAAGGTCTCCCCCACAGAACCGGGTTAGATCTAGAAAATGAAGTGTACAATTTAGGTAATTATTCTTCGAATTTCATGGTCCTGAATGTTCAGTCTGATTCCACTCCAGATTTACCTGCTATTTCAGTACTACCAGTCAAAGGCGAATTATGTGTCCGAAATAATGGTTCCGTACATGTAGGACATAGTGATTGTACTACTATTGTCAAGTATAGTGACAGTGGGAAATCTATTTTCAAAGCTTCACGTCATTCTTATTTTATTTGTGGTCAGACCGCATATGTTCGTCTGCCCCTCGATTGGGAGGGAACCTGTTACATTGCCTTCCTACTGCCACCTGTTTTTCTAGCCCCACCCGACTACCATAGGAATTCCCACCTAGTACATACTAGACACAAGAGAAACCTCCCGATTGTCGATTATACTGAAACTGCTCTAGAACAATATATAGATATCAATAAAGGTGTCTTCCCTTATTTAGGTACAGTTGTGAATAGTAAACTGATACGTAGATTAACCAGAACACTCGAAGCCGTAGTAATTGAGACTACTTCTGCTCTAAGTAATTTAACCGAGGAACAATCCTTTATGAGAATTGTCGTGCTCCAGAATCGTCTCGTCCTTGACGTCATATTGGCCGATAGGGGCGGGGCCTGTAGAGTCATCGGATCTAGTTGCTGCATTTTCATTCCAAATAACGCGCCGTCTGTCTATTCAGCTATAACCAGACTCCATAAAATTGCTCATCTGTTACACCAAGATCCAGGCACCTGGACATGGTCCGGTTGGTTCTGGAATATAATTTCCGCCTGGGGATGGAAAGTCTTGTCCTTTCTAGGTATTGCAGTAGCGATCATATTCAGCTGCTGCCTCTGTATACAATGTGGCCCTGCGATTTGCGGCATTTGTGCTACCTCTTGTATTCCTAGTCCCAAGCCCCGTTCTAAATCCCGTTCCAAGACAATTCGAGACGAGCAAATGATACTGTATGAAATGATAGATGGTATCATGAATATTGATGTTTCCTGATGAAACGTAGTGACAAGGAGGGAATGTGGAAAAGTAAATTTTGCCATGTTCTGTGTCCCTACATGTCATCCATCATATGTTATATGTGCATGATTAATATGCATATGTTATTCCCCATGTTTGATTAAAGACGCAATTACAGTTGTGTCCACCTCTAGTATGGCAGTTTCCAGTTCTCGTGAATAATACGAATATCAGGCCTATGTAAAGCTACGTTGCCACGTTTCTCAGTGTGCACGTTATTCCATTGTAAAGTCCCCGTTTCTAGGCCTCAAAAGGGCCCGGACACCAGATTCAGCTCCTGTCTCCTGTCTCCTGAAGCCTCGCGGAGGAGCGATACAGCCCCCACCTGTATCCTCGACCCTTCACTTACTTCCTGCCTCGCAGTGCCCGGTTCAGCTTGGCCCTGCCTCTGAGTCTGCCAAGAGTATGTTATGGTTCCAGATTATCAGTTCAGTCCTCTTCCTCTGCATTCCTAAAGCTACTGAACTGCATCAATAGTTTCCGTCATTGTCTAGCCTTTACGGCCCCATGTTAGAGAAATACTGTATTAATGGTCATTTAATATTCTTCATCACGCACTACATGTAGAATAATGCATGGTCCAGTCTTAGTGTCTGTTAGCCTTTCCCCTCCTGACTTCTAGTTTATATCAACATGTTCTCTAAACATCAGATACTAGATACTGTTTAGGTACATGTCGCCCTGACTCTCCAGACTTCAGTCTCTGCTCCTAGCACAGAGTTCGAAGCCCCCAGCTTCTCCTAGTGATACGTCATTGCCAGTTTGCGCGCACCATCAGGTTAGAGGTCCCGGCTCCTTAGGTAGCCCCCTCCATGGTTTCCGCCCCATTCATGACATATTCTGTTACGTTTGCATCACATGTCTGTGTATACGCCCTGTTACACCTCTTTTCACCCTTATCTTTCGCGACTGCTACGCGTCACGCCTATTGCTCCACCCACTGCTACGCCTATTGCAATGTAATGCTATGTGTTTGCGTTATGTATATATGCTCATGTACTGTTATTAAAAGTTAGCCGTCATTCCCGATCCTGTCCCCGGCAGCTGCCATCCTATTCCCGTGCAGGTCGTCCTGTTCCTGTCCTTATGCTGTATTAAACCTGCAAAACTCCTACTACCTCGAATCTTGACTCTTATTTATTGAGCTATCTGTTATTCATCTATGCATTCAAAAATAGGGTATTATTTATTTATTTACCACAAACGGACCGAGAGTGCCCAATCAATCAGAAAGTACAGCCGGGAAAAAAGTCTCCTGGCATTCCCCGGACGTCACGGAGGTCTGCCTGAGCAAACTCCTAAGAAAAGGGACCATCGGGAAGGGGCCGAGAGGCAGGTGCATACCCGGGCCCCTGGGGGCCCCGCGAGGCGGGCCCGGGTGCTCCCTGGCCCCGTCTCGGCATGGCCAGACCTCACGGAGGCCTGCCTGAGCAAACTCGGAGAAAAAGGTCCATCGGCAAGGGGGCTGAGCGGCAGGTGCATACCCGGGCCCCTGGGGGCCCCGGCGGGCGGGCCCGGGTCCTGCCTTCCCCTGAATCGGAACCGCCGGACCTATCGGAGGTCGGACTGTGGAAAAAAACTCGTAGAAAGAGGACCATCGGGAAAGGGCTGAGAGGCAGGTGCGTTCCCGGGCCCCTGGGGGCCCCGGCGGGCGGGCCCGGGTTCTGCCTGGCCCCGTCTCAGCATGGCCAGACCTCGCGGGGGCCTGCCTGAGCAAACTCGGAGGAAAAGGCCCATCGACAAGGGGGCTGAGCGGCAGGTGCGTACCCGGGCCCCTGGAGGCCCCGGCGGGAGGGCCCGGGTCCTGCCTTCCCCTGATTCAGAATCGCCAGACCACACGGAGGTCTGACTGACCCTCTCCCTAGTAATCCGGAGGAAAATTACCCTCCTTTCTTGTAATCCGTGCACTAGAGGTGACAGAGGGGACCCAAGGCGCGAAAGTACCCGACCTCCTGGAGCCCTCGCTCGGATCCGGGAGGCAAATGGCACCTCATCGGGACTTCCAGGGAAGTTCGGCCATCTGGTCGCCCCCATTGGAAAGCATTGCGGGCGACCAGATGGCCGAGGCGATCCGGGCGACCAGATGGCCGAGGGGATACGGGCGACCAGATGGCCGAGGGGATCCGGGCGACCAGATGGCCGAGGGGATCCGGGCGACCAGATGGCCGGGCACGAAAGGGACACCATCTGGTCGCCCCGTGCCCCAACGAAGGAGGGAGCGGGCGCCCGGGGCATGGCGGGCCGGAGGCCCGGGTCCCCAGCCGGGCCACAGCCATGGAGGCTGCCAGGGGCCGGCGGGCCCTCCGACCCGGGGCCCGCTTACACCTTGACAAGCAGGGGAGGCCTGCAAGGGACCGACGGACCCCTGTCCTGGGCCCTGGGTGGAGCGGCAGCCCGGGGGACCAGGCCCAGGGCCGGAGCGCCCGACCCGGGGCCCCGACCAGGCCCCTGGACCCAGCCGGGGCTCCCAGGCCCGGAGGCGCAGGGGAAGCCTCCCCGGGCCCGCCGGACCCCGTCCCGGGCACCCTGCCCCGCGGCAGGACCCAGGACGGAGCCCGGGGTGGGGAGGCCACCCTCCCCGGGGCCCTCAGGGGCCCCGGGTGGGGCTCCTTAACCCAGCCAAGCACGGGGAGGCTCCCCGGGCACAACGGAACCCCTTCACGGGCCCTTGGCAGTGCGGAAGGCTGGGAGACAGGGCCCAGGGCCGGAGCACCCGACCCGGGGCCCGGACCGGCCCCTGGACCCAGCCGGGGCTCCCAAGCCCGGAGGCGCATGGAGCCCGACCTTCGGCATTGAGCCATGCCGTTGGCCTGGAGATGGGTGCCCCGGACGCCCGGGGGAGGTCTGTCCGGGACACATGGAGCCCGTCCTGGGCATTGAGCCATGCCGTTGGCCTGGGGAAGGGAGCCCCCCCGGACGCCCGGGGGAGGACTGCCCGGTACCCGTGGAGCCCTTCCCGGGTACTTTGCAACGCCGTTGGTCTCCTGGTAATGGGTGCCCCAGATGCCCGGGGGCGGGCTGCCCGGGACCCATGGAGCCGGTCCTGGGCACTTTGACATGCCGTCGGCCTGGAGGTGGGTGCCCCGGACGCCCGGGGGGAGGCCTGCCCGGGACCCGTGGAGCCCTTCCCGGGTACTTTGCCAATGCCGTTGGCCTCATGGAGATGGTTGCCCCGGAAGCCCGGGGGAGGCCTGCGCGGGACCCATGGAGCCCGTCCTGGGCTTTGATCCATGCCGTTGGCCTGGAGGTGGGAGCCCCGGAGGCCCGGGAGCGGGCTGCCCGGGACCCATGGAGCCCGTCCTGGACACTTTGACATGCCGTAGGCCTGGAGGAGGGTGCCCCGGACGCCCGGGGGAGGCCTGTCCGGGACCCGTGGAGCCCTTCCCGGGTACTTTGCCAATGCCGTTGGCATCATGGAGATGAGTGCCCCGGACGCCCGGGGGAGGACTGCCCGGTACCCGTGGAGCCATTCCCGGGTACTTTGCAACGCCGTTGGCCTCCTGGAGATGTGTGCCCCGAACGCCCGGGGGGGGGGGAGAGAGATCTGCCCGGGGCCCGTGGAGCCCGTCCTGGGCACTTTGACATGCCGTCGTCCTGGAGGTGGGAGCCCCGGACTCCCGGGGGAGGGCTGCCCGGGACCCATGGAGCCCTTCCCGGGTACTCTGCCATCCCGTTGGCCTCCTGGAGATGGGTGCCCCGGACGCCCGGGGGAGGTCTGTCCGGGGCCCATGGAGCCCGTCCTGGGCAGTGTGACATGCCGTCGGCCTGGAGGTGGGAGCCCCGGACGCCCGGGGGGGGAAGGCTGCCCGGGACCCTTGAAGCCCTTCCCGGGTACTTTGCCATCCCGTTGGCCTCCTGGAGATGGGTGCCCCGGACGCCCGGGGGGAGGTCTGTCTGGGACCCCTGGAGCCCGCCCAGGGCAGTTTGACACGCCGTCGGCCTGGAGGTGGGAGCCCCGGACGCCCGAGGGTAGGCTGCCCAGGACCCATGGAGCCCTTCCCGGGTACTTTGCCATCCCGTTGGCCTCCTGGAGATGGGTGCCCCGGACGCCCGGGGGAGGACTGTCCCGGACATGTGGAGCCCGTCCTGGGCATTGAGCCATGCCGTTGGCCCGGAGAATGGAGCCCCCGGACGCCCGGGGGAGGTGTTGCCCAGGCATATCTTATCTGGTCCCCCGGGCAGAGAACCACCAGCCCTGTAGGGGTGTCCGGGCGTACCCTGCCCCTAGTAATCCGGAGGGAAATTACCCCCCTTTCTTGTAATCTGTGCACACGAGGTGACAGAGGGGACCCAAGGCGTGAAAGAACCCGACCTCATGGAGCCCTCGCTGGGATCCGGGAGGCGAATGGCACCTCATCGGGACTTCCAGGGAAGTTCGGCCATCTGGTCCCCCCCCATAGGAAAGCGTTGCGGGCGACCAGATGCCCGAGGGGATCCGGGCGACCAGATGGCCGAGGAAATCTGGGCGATCAGATGGCCGGGCATGGAGGTGAAGCCGCCTGGACTCTTCCCCACCCCGTCCCCGTCCCGGGACAAATGCCCGGGACGCATGGAGCCCGTCCTGGGCACTTTTCCATGCCGTTGGCCTGGAGCGCCCCGACACCCAGGGAAGGACCACCCTGGAAACCATGGAGCCCGACCCGGGCACTCTGCCATGCTGTCAGCCTGGATGGAGCCCCGGACGCCCGGGGGACGAAGGCCCGGGACGCATGGAGCCCGTCCCGGGCACTCTGCCATGCCGTCGGCCTGGAGCGCCCCGACACCCAGGGGAGGACCACCCTGGAAACCATGGAGCCCGACCCGGGCACTCTGCCATGCCGTCAGCCTGGATGGAGCCCTGGACGCCCGGGGGACGACTGCCCAAGAGCCCGGGGGACGAATGCCCGGGACGCATGGAGCCCGTCCTGGGCACTTTTCCATGCCATTGGCCTGGAGCGCCCCGACACCCAGGGGAGGACCACCCTGAAAACCATGGAGCCCGACCCGGGCACTCTGCCATGCCGTCAGCCTGGATGGAGCCCGGGACGCCCGGGGGACGAATGCCCGGGACGCATGGAGCCCGTCCTGGGCACTTTTCTATGCCGTCGGCCGGGATGGAGCCCCGGGCGCCCGGGGGACGACTGCCCAAGAGCCATGGAGCCCGTCCTGGGCAATTTGACATGCAGTTGGCCTGGAGGAAGGAAGCCCCGGGTGGCCTAGGGAGGTGTTGCCCAGGCATAGCCTATCTGGTCCCCATGGCAGAGAACCACCAGCCCTGGAGGGATGTCCGGGCATACCCTGCCCCTAGTAATCCGGAGGGAAATTACCCCCCTTTCTTGCAATCTGTGCACGCGAGGTGACCGAGGGGACCCAAGGCGTGAAAGAACCCGACCTCATGGAGCCCTAGCTGGGATCCGGGAGGCGAATGGCACCTCATCGGGACTTCCAGGGAAGTTCGGCCATCTGGTCGCCCCATAGGAAAGCGTTGCGGGCGACCAGATGGCCGAGGGGATCAGGGCGACCAGATGGCCGAGGGGATCTGGGCTACCAGATGGCCGGGCATGGAGGTGAAGCCGCCTGGACTCTTCCCCACCCCATCCCCGTCCCCGTCCCCGTACCGGGACGAATGCCCGGGACGCATGGAGCCCGTACTAGGCACTTTTCCATGCCGTCGGCCTGGAGCGCCCCGACACCCAGGGGAGGACCACCCTGGAAACCATGGAGCCCGACCCGGGCACTCTGCCATGCTGTCAGCCTGGATGGAGCCCCGAAGGCCCGGGACGCATGGAGCCCGTCCCGGGCACTCTGCCATGCCGTCGGCCTGGAGCGCCCCAACACCCAGTGGAGGACCACCTTGGAAACCATGGAGTCCGACCCGGGCACTTTGCCATGCCGTCAGCCTGGATGGAGCCCCGGACGCCCGGGGGACGAATGCCCGGGACGCATGGAGCGCGTCCTGGGCACTTTTCCATGCCGTCGGGGTGGATGGAGCCCCGGACGCCCGGGGGACGACTGCCCAAGAGCCATGGAGCCCGTCCTGGGCAATTTGACATGCCGTCGGCCTGGAGGAAGGAAGCCCCGGGTGGCCTAGGGTGGTGTTACCCAGGCATAGCCCATCTGGTCCCCCGGGGAGAGAACCACCAGCCTTGGAGGGGTGTCCGGGCATACCCTTCTCCCTAGTAATCCGGAGGAAAATTACCCCCTTTTCTTGTAATCTGTGCACGCAAGGTGACAGAGGGGACGCAAGGCGCGAATGTACCCGACCTCCTGGAGCCCTCGCCGGGATCCGGGAGGCAAATGGCACCTCATCGGGACTTCCAGGGAAGTTCGGCCATCTGGTCGCCCCATAGGAAAGCGTTGCGGGCGACCAGATGGCCGGGACCGAAAGGACTCCCTGCTTCCCACCCCGAGCCTTCGCGGTAGGGCTTCTGCCTGCCCACGCCGGGCAGGGCTCGGGGACCCTGGCTGGGCCTCAGGCGCAGGGTGGACCACCGGCGCTCTCGGGCCTGGACGCCCGGGGGTGGACTGCCTGGGACCCATGGAGCCCGTCCATGGTCGGACTCCCAATTCCGACAAATTCCTATGGACTCCCAATCCCGAAACAAAATTTGTACGGACTCCCAATCCTGACGGACTCCATATCCCAGTAGGAAGAGGTGTGGCGCCGCGGCTAGGGCGACTGACTCTGGCTTCTGGGGATCATGGTTCGATCCCCGGCACTGGCGGCAGATTATCTCGGCACCATGTGACTCTGGGCAATAGCTTGCTTAATCTTCCCGACGGTCCCCAGCGCCTAGAGACCCTTACGGGTGGTTGTGCGCTTTACAAATGTGGATATTATTATTATTATTATTATTATTATTATTATTATCCCGAAACAAATTCGTACGGACTCCCAGTCCCAAAACAAATTCGTACGTACTTCCAATCCCGAAACAAATTTGTACGGACTCCCAGTCCCAAAACAAATTCGTACGTACTTCCAATCCCGAAACAAATTCGTACGGACTCCGAATCCCGAAACAAATTCGCACGGACTCCCAATTTCAAAACAAATTCGTACGGACTCCCAATCCCGACAAATTCGTACGGACTCCTAACCTTCCGACCGGATCGGAATCGAGCCAATTCTGACCCAGCAGATTTCAGGTTGACTTGCTATATACTTTACGTACGAATTTATGGGGGCCGATTCCGATCCGGTACGTAAAAGCACATCCGACCGAATGTCGGACAACCACGTACGCCCAGGGGATAGCACTGCCCGGGACCCATGGAGCCCGTTCTGGGCACTTTGACATGCCGTTGGCCTTGAGATGGGAGCCCCGGGCGCCCGGTGGGAGGACTGCCCAGGACCCGTAGAGCCCCTCCTGGGCACTTTGACCTGCCTTTGCCCTTGGGAAGGGAGCCCCGGACGCCCGGGGGAGGACTGCCAGGGACCCGTGGAGCCAATCCTGGGCACTTTGACCTGCCGTTCGCCTGGAGATGGAAGCCCCGGACGCCCGGGGGAGGACTGCCCGGGACACATAGAACTCGTCCTGGGCACTCTGACATGCCGCTGGCCCGGGGAAGGGAACCCCGGACGCCCGGGAACCGTGGAGCCCGTCCTGGGCACTCTGACAAGCCGTTGGCCCGGGGAACGGAGCCCCGGACGCCCGGGGCCCGTGGAGCCCATCCTGGCCACTCTGACAAGCGGTTGGCCCGGGGAAGGGAGCCCTGGACGCCCGGGACCCGTGGAGCCTGTCCTGGGCACTCTGACAAGCCGTTGGCCCGGGGAAGGGAGCCCCAGACGCCCGGGACCCGTGGAGCCCGTCCTGGGCACTCTGACCTGCCGTCGGCCTGGAGAAGGGAGCCCCAGGTGGCCTAGGGAGGTGTTGCCCAGGCATAGCCTATCTGGTCACCATGGCAGAGAACCACCAGCCTCAGAGGGGTGTCCGGGCGTACCCTGCCCCTAGTAGTCCAGAGGAAAATTACCCCCCTTTCTTGTAATCTGTGCGCACCGAGTGATGTAGGGGACCCAAGGCGCGTGGGCGCCCGACCTCCTGGAGCCCTCGCTGGGATCGGGGAGGCGAATGGCACCTCATCAGGACTTCCAGGGAAGTCCATACATCTGGTCGCCGCAGGCCAGGGCGACTGACGTTGGAATCTGGGGACCACGGTTCGATCCCCGGCTCCGCCGGCAGGTTAGCCCAGCACCATGTGACTCTGGGCAATAGCTCGCTTAATCTTCCCGACGGCCCCCAGCGCCTAGAGACCCTTACGGGTGATTGTGCGCTTTACAAATGTGGACTTTACTTTTACTTTATAGGAAAGCATTGCGGGCGACCAGATGGCCGAGGGGATCTGGGCGACCAGATGGCCGTGCACGAAAGGGAAGCCGCCTGAACCCTCCGTCCCGGGCACCCTGCCGCACGGCAGGACCCAGGACGGAGCTCCGGGTGGGGAGGCCACCCTCCCCGGGGCCCCTGGGGCTCCTGAACCCAGCCAAGCACGGGGAGGCTCCACGGGCACCACGGAATCCCGTCCCGGGACTTTGGCAGTGCGGCAGGCCGGGGGACAGGGCCCAGGGCCGGAGCACCCCACTCGGGGCCCCGGCCGGGCCCCTGGACCCGTTGGCCTGGAGAAGGGAGCCCCCGGACGCCCGGGGGAGGACTGCCCGGTACCCGTGGAGCCCTTCCCGGGTACTTTGCAATGCCGTTGGCCTCCTGGAGATGGGTGCCCCGGACGCCCGGGGGTGGGCTGCCCGGGACCCGTGGAGCCCGTCCTGGGCACTCTGCCATGCCGTCAGCCTGGATGGAGCCCCGGACGCCCGGGGGACGAAGGCCCGGGACGCATGGAGCCCGTCCCAGGCACTCTGCCATGCCGTCAGCCTGGATGGAGCCCCGGACGCCCGGGGGGACGACTGCCCAAGAGCCATTGAGCCCGACCCGGGCACTCCGCCATGCCGTCAGCCTGGATGGAGCCCCGGGGCGCCCGGGGGACGAATGCCTGGGACGCATGGAGCCCGTCCATTGAGCCCGACCCGGGCACTCCGCTATGCCGTCAGCCTGGATAGAGCCCCGGGGCGCCCGGGGGACGAATGCCTGGGACGCATGGAGCCCGTCCTGGGCACTTTTCCATGCCGTCAGCCTGGAGCGCCCCGACACCCAGGGGAGGACCACCCTGGAAACCATGGAGCCCGACCCGGGCACTCTGCCATGCTGTCAGCCTGGATGGAGCCCGGGACGCCCGGGGGGCGAAGGCCCAGGACGCATGGAGCCCGTCCCGGGCACTCTCCCATGCCGTCGGCCTGGATGGAGCCCCGGACGCCCGGGGGACGACTGCCCAAGAGCCATGGAGCCCGACCCGGGCACTCCGCCATGCCGTCAGCCTGGATGGAGCCCCGGGGCGCCCGAGGGACGAATGCCTGGGACGC
>NC_136057.1:1564947951-1564965451 GCF_964261635.1 Lissotriton helveticus | reverse complement strand
GGGGGGAGGTCTGCCCGGGACCCATGGAGCCCGTCCTGGGTACTTTGCCAATGCCGTTGGCCTCATGGAGATGGGTGCCCCGGACTCCCGGGGGAGGGCTGCCCGGGACCCATGGAGCCCGTCCTGGGTACTTTGCCAATGCCGTTGGCCTCCTGGAGATGGGTGCCCCGGACGCCCGGGGGAGGTCTGCCCGGGACCCATGGAGCCCGTCCTGGGTACTTTGCCAATGCCGTTGGCCTCCTGGAGATGGGTGTCCCAGACGCCCGGGGGAGGACTGTCCCGGACTCATGGAGCCCGTCCTGGGCACTTTGACATGCCGTCGGCCTGGAGGTCGGAGCCCTGGACGCCCGGGGGGAGGGCTGCCCGGGACCCATGGAGCCCGACCCGGGCACTCTGCCATGCCGTCAACCTGGATGGAGCCCCGGGCGCCCGGGGGACGAATGCCCGGGACGCATGGAGCCCGTCCTGGGCACTTTTCCATGCCTTCGGCCTGGAGCCCCCAGACACCCAGGGGAGGACCACCGTGAAAACCATGGAGCCCAACCTGGGCACTCTGCCATGCCGTCAGCCTGGATGGAGCCCCGGACGCCTGGGGGACAAATGCCCGGGACGCATGGAGCCCGTCCTGGGCACTTTTCTATGCCGTCGGCCGGGATGGAGCCCCGGACGCCCGGGGGACGACTGCCCAATAGCCATGGAGCCCGTCTTGGGCAATTTGACATGCAGTTGGCCTGGAGGAAGGAAGCCTAGGGAGGTGTTGCCCATGCATTGCCTATCTGGTCCCCATGGCAGAGAACCACCAGCCCTGGATGGGGTGTCCGGGCGTACCCTGCCCCTAGTAATCCGGAGGGAAATTACCCCCCTTTCTTGTAATCTGTGCACGCGAGGTGACAGAGGGGACCCAAGGCGTGAAAGAACCCGACCTCATGGAGCCCTCGCTGGGATCCGGGAGGCGAATGGCACCTCATCGGGACTTCCAGGGAAGTTCGGCCATCTGGTCCCCCCCCCATAGGAAAGCGTTGCGGGCGACCAGATGCCCGAGGGGATCCGGGCGACCAGATGGCCGAGGGAATCTGGGCGATCAGATGGCCGGGCATGGAGGTGAAGCCGCCTGGACTCTTCCCCACCCCGTCCCCGTCCCGGGACGAATGCCCGGGACGCATGGAGCCCATCCTGGGCACTTTTCCATGCCGTCGGCCTGGAGCGCCCCGACACCCAGAGGAGGACCACCCTGGAAACCATGGAGCCCGACCCGGGCACTCTGCCATGCTGTCAGCCTGGATGGAGCCCCGGACGCCCGGGGGACGAAGGCCCGGGACGCATGGAGCCCGTCCCGGGCACTCTGCCATGCCGTCGGCCTGGAGCGCCCCGACACCCAGGGGAGGACCACCCTGGAAACCATGGAGCCCGACCCAGGCACTCTGCCATGCCGTCAGCCTGGATGGAGCCCTGGACGCCCGGGGGACGACTGCCCAAGAGCCTGGGGGACGAATGCCCGGGACGCATGGAGTCCGTCCTGGGCACTTTTCCATGCCATTGGCCTGGAGCGCCCCGACACCCAGGGGAGGACCACCCTGAAAACCATGGAGCCCGACCCGGGCACTCTGCCATGCCGTCAGCCTGGATGGAGCCCCGGACGCCCGGGGGACGAATGCCCGGGACGCATGGAGCCCGTCCTGGGCACTTTTCTATGCCGTCGGCTGGGATGGAGCCCCGGGCGCCCGGGGGACGACTGCCCCAGAGCCATGGAGCCCGTCCTGGGCAATTTGACATGCAGTTGGCCTGGAGGAAGGAAGCCCCGGGTGACCTAGGGAGGTGTTGCCCAGGCATAGCCTATCTGGTCCCCATGGCAGAGAACCACCAGCCCTGGAGGGGTGTCCGGGCATACCCTGCCCCTAGTAATCCGGAGGGAAATTACCCCCCTTTCTTGCAATCTGTGCACGCGAGGTGACAGAGGGGACCCAAGGCGTGAAAGAACCCGACCTCATGGAGCCCTAGCTGGGATCCGGGAGGCGAATGGCACCTCATCGGGACTTCCAGGGAAGTTCGGCCATCTGGTCGCCCCATAGGAAAGCGTTGCGGGCGACCAGATGGCCGAGGGGATCAGGGCGACCAGATGGCCGAGGGGATCTGGGCTACCAGATGGCCGGGCATGGAGGTGAAGCCGCCTGGACTCTTCCCCACCCCGTCCCCGTCCCCGTCCCGGGACGAATGCCCGGGACGCATGGAGCCCGTCCTAGGCACTTTTCCATGCCGTCGGCCTGGAGCGCCCCGACACCCAGGGGAGGACCACCCTGGAAACCATGGAGCCCGACCCGGGCACTCTGCCATGCTGTCAGCCTGGATGGAGCCCCGAAGGCCCGGGACGCATGGAGCCTGTCCCCGGCACTCTGCCATGCCGTCGGCCTGGAGCGCCCCAACACCCAGGGGAGGACCACCTTGGAAACCATGGAGTCCGACCCGGGCACTCTGCCATGCCGTCAGCCTGGATGGAGCCCCGGACGCCCGGGGGACGAATGCCCGGGACGCATGGAGCCCGTCCTGGGCACTTTTCCATGCCGTCGGGGTGGATGGAGCCCCGGACGCCCGGGGGACGACTGCCCAAGAGCCATGGAGCCCGACCCAGGCACTCTGCCATGCCGTCAGCCTGAATGGAGCCCCGGACGCCCGGGACACGAAAGGGGGACGAAGGCCCGGGACGCATGGAGCCAGTCCTGGGCACTTTTCCATGCCGTAGGCCTGGAGCGCCCCGACACCCAGGGGGGGGACCACCCTGGAAACCATGGAGCCCGACCCGGGCACTCTGCCATGCCGTCAGCCTGGATGGAGCCCCGGACGCCCGGGGGACGAAGGCCTGGGACGCATGGAGCCTGTCCCGGGCACTCTGCCATGCCTTCGGCCTGGATGGAGCCCCGGACGCCCGGGGGACGACTGCCCAAGAGCCATGGAGCCCGTCCTGGGCAATTTGACATGCCGTCGGCCTGGAGGAAGGAAGCCCCGGGTGGCCTAGGGAGGTGTTACCCAGGCATAGCCCATCTGGTCCCCCGGGGAGAGAACCACCAGCCTTGGAGGGGTGTCCGGGCATACCCTTCTCCCTAGTAATCCGGAGGAAAATTACCCCCTTTTCTTGTAATCTGTGCACGCAAGGTGACAGAGGGGACCGAAGGCGCGAATGTACCCGACCTCCTGGAGCCCTCGCTGGGATCCGGGAGGCAAATGGCACCTCATCGGGACTTCCAGGGAAGTTCGGCCATCTGATCGCCCCATAGGAAAGCGTTGCGGGCGACCAGATGGCCGGGACCGAAAGAACTCCCTGCTTCCCACCCCGAGCCTTCGCGGTAGGGCTTCTACCTGCCCACGCCGGGCAGGGCTCGGGGACCCTGGCTGGGCCTCAGGCGCAGGGTGGACCACCGGCGCTCTCGGGCCTGGACACCCGGGGGTGGACTGCCTGGGACCCATGGAGCCCGTCCATGGTCGGACTCCCAATTCCGACAAATTCCTATGGACTCCCAATCCCGAAACAAATTTGTACGGACTCCCAATCCTGACGGACTCCATATCCCAGTAGGAAGAGGTGTGGCGCCGCGGCTAGGGCGACTGACTCTGGCTTCTGGGGATCATGGTTCGATCCCCGGCACTGGCGGCAGATTATCTCGGCACCATGTGACTCTGGGCAATAGCTTGCTTAATCTTCCCGACGGTCCCCAGCGCCTAGAGACCCTTACGGGTGGTTGTGCGCTTTACAAATGTGGATATTATTATTATTATTATTATTATTATTATTATTATTATCCCGAAACAAATTCGTACGGACTCCCAGTTCCAAAACAAATTTGTACGTACTTCCAATCCCGAAACAAATTCGTACGGACTCCCAGTCCCAAAACAAATTCGTACGTACTTCCAATCCCGAAACAAATTCGCACGGACTCCCAATCCCGAAACAAATTCGTACGGACTCCCAATCCCGACAAATTCGTACGGACTCCTAACCTTCCGACCGGATCGGAATCGAGCCAATTCTGACCCAGCAGATTTCAGGTTGACTTGCTATATACTTTACGTACGAATTTATGGGGGCCGATTCCGATCCGGTATGTAAAAGCACATCCGACCGAATGTCGGACAACCACGTACGCCCAGGGGATAGCACTGCTCGGGACCCATGGAGCCCGTTCTGGGCACTTTGACATGCCGTTGGCCTTGAGATGGGAGCCCCGGGCGCCCGGTGGGAGGACTGCCCGGGACCCGTAGAGCCCCTCCTGGGCACTTTGACCTGCCTTTGCCCTTGGGAAGGGAGCCCCGGACGCCCGGGGGAGGACTGCCAAGGACCCGTGGAGCCCGTCCTGGGCACTTTGACCTGCCGTTCGCCTGGAGATGGAAGCCCCGGACGCCCGGGGGAGGACTGCCCGGGACACATGGAACTCGTCATGGGCACTCTGACATGCCGCTGGCCCGGGGAAGGGAACCCGGACGCCCGGGAACCGTGGAGCCCGTCCTGGGCACTCTGACAAGCCGTTGGCCCGGGGAACGGAGCCCCGGATGCCCGGGGCCCGTGGAGCCCGTCCTGGGCACTCTGACAAGCCGTTGGCCCGGGGAAGGGAGCCCTGGACGCCCGGGACCCGTGGAGCCTGTCCTGGGCACTCTGACAAGCCGTTGGCCCGGGGAAGGGAGCCCCAGATGCCCGGGACCCGTGGAGCCCGTCCTGGGCACTCTGACCTGCCGTCGGCCTGGAGAAGGGAGCCCCAGGTGGCCTAGGGAGGTGTTGCCCAGGCATAGCCTATCTGGTCCCCATGGCAGAGAACCACCAGCCTCAGAGGGGTGTCCGGGCGTACCCTGCCCCTAGTAGTCCAGAGGAAAATTACCCCCCTTTCTTGTAATCTGTGCGCACCGAGTGATGTAGGGGATCCAAGGCGCGTGGGCGCCCGACCTCCTGGAGCCCTCGCTGGGATCGGGGAGGCGAATGGCACCTCATCGGGACTTCCAGGGAAGTCCGGACATCTGGTCGCCCCATAGTTGAGGTGTGGCGCCGCGGCCAGGGCGACTGACGTTGGAATCTGGGGACCACGGTTCGATCCCCGGCTCCGCCGGCAGGTTAGCCCAGCACCATGTGACTCTGGGCAATAGCTCGCTTAATCTTCCCGACGGCCCCCAGCGCCTAGAGACCCTTACGGGTGATTGTGCGCTTTACAAATGTGGACTTTACTTTTACTTTATAGGAAAGCATTGCGGGCGACCAGATGGCCGAGGGGATCTGGGCGACCAGATGGCCGGGCACGAAAGGGAAGCCGCCTGAACCCTCCGGACCCCGTCCCGGGGACCCTGCCGCACGGCAGGACCCAGGACGGAGCCCCGGGTGGGGAGGCCACCCTCCCCGGGGCCCCTGGGGCTCCTGAACCCAGCCAAGCACGGGGAGGCTCCACGGGCACCAATGAACCCCGTCCCGGGACTTTGGCAGTGCGGCAGGCCGGGGGACAGGGCCCAGGGCCGGAGCACCCCACCCGGGGCCCCGGCCGGGCCCCTGGACCCGTTGGCCTGGAGAAGGGAGCCCCCGGACGACCGGGGGAGGACTGCCCGGTACTCGTGGAGCCCTTCCCGGGTACTTTGCAACGCCGTTGGCCTCCTGGAGATGGGTGCCCCGGACGCCCGGGGGCGGGCTGCCCGGGACCCGTGGAGCCCGTCCTGGGCACCCTGCCGCACGGCAGGACCCAGGACGGAGCCCCGGGGCCCCTGGGGCTCCTGAACCCAGCCAAGCACGGGGAGGCTCCACGGGCACCACGGAACCCCGTCCCGGGACTTTGGCAGTGCAGCAGGCCGGGGGACAGGGCCCAGGGCCGGAGCACCCCACCCGGGGCCCCGGCCGGGCCCCTGGACCCGTTGGCCTGGAGAAGGGAGCCCCCGGACGACCGGGGGAGGACTGCCCAGTACCCGTGGAGCCCTTCCCGGGTACTTTGCAATGCCGTTGGCCTCCTGGAGATGGGTGCCCCGGACGCCCGGGGGCGGGCTGCCCGGGACCCGTGGAGCCCGTCCTGGGCACTCTGCCATGCCGTCAGCCTGGATGGAGCCCCGAACGCCCGGGGGACGAAGGCCCGGGACGCATGGAGCCCGTCCCGGGCACTCTGCCATGCCTTCAGCCTGGATGGAGCCCCGGGGCGCCTGGGGGACGAATGCCTGGGACGCATGGAGCCCGTCCTGGGCACTTTTCCATGCTGTCGGCCTGGAGCGCCCCGACACCCAGGGGAGGACCACCCTGGAAACCATGGAGCCCGACCCGGGCACTCTGCCATGCTGTCAGCCTGGATTGAGCCCCGGACGCCCAGGGGGCGAAGGCCCGGGACGCATGGAGCCCGTCCCGGGCACTCTCCCATGCCGTTGGCCTGGATGGAGCCCCGGACGCCCGGGGGACGACTGCCCAAGAGCCATGGAGCCCGACCCGGGCACTCCGCCATGCCGTCAGCCTGGATGGAGCCCCGGGGCGCCCGGGGGACGAATGCCTGGGACGCATGGAGCCCGTCCTGGGCACTTTTCCATGCCGTCGGCCTGGAGCGCCCCGACACCCTGGGGAGGACCACCCTGGAAACCATGGAGCCCGACCCGGGCACTCTGCCATTCTGTCAGCCTGGATGGAGCCCCGGACGCCCGGGGGGCGAAGGCCCGGGACGCATGGAGCCCGTCCCGGGCACTCTCCCATGCCGTCGGCCTGGATGGAGCCCCGGACGCCCGGGGGACGACTGCCCAAGAGCCATGGAGCCCGACCCGGGCACTCTGCCATGCCGTCAGCCTGGATGGAGCCCCGGGGCGCCCGGGTGAACGAATGCCCGGGATGCATGGAGCCCGTCCTGGGCACTTTTCCATGCCGTCGGCCGGGATGGAGCCCCGGACGCCCGGGGGACGACTGCCCAAGAGCCATGGCGCCCGTCCTGGGCAATTTGACAAGCCGTTGGCCTGGAGGAAGGAAGCCCCGGGTGGCCTAGGGAGGTGTTACCCAGGCATAGCCTATCTGGTCCCCATGGCAGAGAACCACCAGCCTTGGAGGGGTGTCCGGCGTACCCTGTCCCTAGTAATCCGGAGGGAAAATACCCCCCTTTCTTGTAATCTGTGCACGCGAGGTGACAGAGGGGACCCAAGGCGTGAAAGTACCCGACCTCATGGAGCCCTCGCTGGGATCCGGGAGGAGAATGGCACCTCATAGGGACTTCCAGGGAAGCCCGGCCATCTGATCGTCGTATTTGTCGAGCCCTGCGGAGAGAACTGGGGCTTGGCAGGGCCAGGGTAACAGCAGTTCCCAGTCTGCCAGGTCACCAGGTCTGGGGATATGCTGCCCATGCACTGCCGGGGCCCGGGCACGGCCTCCGGTGGGCCCTCAGGTGCGTCAGTCTGGCACGGGGATGCTCTGAACCTGCTTGGCTGCAGGGCTCGACAAATCCACTCGCCCGCTCGACCGGGGCCTAAACGGCGTCCTGCTCTTGGCGGGCTTGGGGCTTAGCTTCCAAACCCTACCCCCAGGCCAGGGAGAGCCTCTGCAGGCCCCGATGGACCCCAGCACCCGGAACCTCGGCTGGCTTGCAGGACGGGGGCTCCAGCACCCCGGGACCTGCCGGACAGAGTTCAAGCCCCAGGCCTGGTCCCACGTTCCGAACCCTAGCCAGGCCGGGGAATGCCTCCCCAGGCCCAGAGGGACCATAGCGCCCGGACCCTCGACTGGCTTGTGTAGGAGAGTAGGTTCTGCAATCCTATGATCACCCAGATTTTTGCTTTTTGCTTCACTGGTTTATGACTTTCCCTGGCTGTGGGCCTGCTAATCAGACCCACAGCCTAGCTGTTCTCTCTAATCCAAATTGTACCCAGGTACTGAATTGGCACTGGGCCCTCTCAAGTCCCTGTACCCAGGGCTGAGGTGCACACAGAAGTCTCCCAGGGGCTGCAGCATGTATTATGCCACCCCTGGGCTGACTAACTAAATCAGACACAACTGGCTGCTTGACAGCTGGGGCAGAGTGGTGTACTCACCCTCTGCTGTAGATATAGTATTCCTATATCTAAACCTATATGGACACACAGATCTCCTATCAGTCACTCCTATGGCAGGCCTTAACAATCCTGAAGGCAGAGTGCTTGGAATCGTGTGAGATGGTGCTCTGGCATGAGCTGAGCCTGTCTGCGGCTTTCGGGATCCATCCCTTAGCCGTTTCCATGATATCGCATACCATATACTCTTAAGTGCACTATAATCCTCGCGGTTATATGCCAACTCTGGTATCGCTTTATCAAAACATGTCGAGTAAGGTATCATACGAATTGGAATACTAACCCCTCGCCAATTCTGGCGACGGGGTTAGCATTCCACCCTTCTAGAGGGACCCGACATGTATGTAACCTCTAACCCCGGTTAAAGTCCGACAGAGCCTTAGCTCCACAAAATGGATGCTGCCACCGAGACACAAGTCTGCCCTCCTGCTGCTGGGAGTCCTCCCAGCCCAGGAGGCAAGGACAAAGGGTTTCCTGCCAGGGGCGGTGCCAGCACCGTCCCAGACAGGATTTTGTGTTTCCTAGGTAGGCAGGGCTTTAGAGGAAGGTGACTGCAAGTGGCACCCCGGTGCTCACTGTGCATAGGCCGGCTGAAACCAGTTCCAGGGTCACTCCAGCCCCTGGCCTGGGGAAAGCCCGCCAAAGGAGAGGGGTGTAACCACCCCCCTCCTAGTCCCACCCATAGGGCAGGACTTAGTCGCGTGCCAGCCCCTTTTTGCAGGATAAAGGTAGGACCTGGCCCCCTTCCAAATCAGATCATCTTTGAATCCTGAAACTACTTTCTTCAAGAAGGAACTCAAGACTCTTCTCAAGATTTCTCCCTTGTGACTAAGGAGTAGTCACCCTGCAGCAGCAGGCACCAACCAAGCATCGCGGTTTGTTGCCAGTCTCTCCTTCGGATCAAGACTGCTCCAGCACGACGAGAACCGGCTTCCCTGGCACCTCTGACCTCAACCTGCATCATCATCCCAGCTGTGATCCGTGGGTGTGACGAGACCTCGAGGGACCGGCCATCTTCAGAACTGCACGACGCTTGTCCAGCACGACTCCCGAGTGACCCTCGACTGAGTGCTTTCGGGTAAGAGAAGCCCCGACCCTGAGCAGCTCCAGCACCGAAGTTCAGCCCCCCTGCATCCACGAGATCTGCGTGGGGCCCTTCTGCTTTTTGCTGCTCATCGCGTTGTCCAGGTCGCTTGCCCGTTGGCTAGTGGCCCCCTCACGACGCTCCACGACGACAACTACTGCTGGTCTGGTTGCTCCAGACTAGCCCTTGCTCCCCTCCAAAAGAGGAGCACCCTGGGCCCTCCTGGTCCACTCAAGACGCCATTTTAGGTCCACCGCGTGGGCCTTGCATTTGCCAAGACTTGTTGCCCAATCCTGGGTCCAGCGACGTCGACAGCAAGAACCTTCGTGGGACAGCTCGCACCTCCATCCTGGTCGCCGACAACGCCTCCTGGTCCGAGAGACTGCAGAGCCCAGCAGCGCCCACTCACCTGGCTGAGGTGACTTCGTCCGGTGCCATCCTGGTGCCCACTCCAATCACTGGCTAGTGATTCAGAACTTGGTCCCCTCTGCTTACAGGTTTCTTCTTCCCTGATCCAGGCTTGGATCACCACGAACTTTCTTCACTGGCCTCCTGCCAGCAACTCTTTCTTCAGGCTCCTGGATCTTCAACGAGGGTTTCCGATGCAACTTCAACCCTATGCAGCCGCAGCCCCTGGGCTAGGTAACCTGAGTACTCCGGTGCTCCAGCATAGTCCAACACCCTAAGTGTTCGGATCCACCCCCGTTTTTGATCCACCTAGTCGGGTGCGCCCGAGAACAGTAACTTTGCCTTTACTAGCCTCCATAGACTTTTTCCCGCCTTACGCATGAGAGTTCCCACTCTGCACACGACGTCCACAGGCCTCCTGCAACTAATCTAAGTGTTTAGCATTGTAGGACTAGCGTTTCTAAAGTCTATGAGAATAGTTACTTACCTGCTAGTAATTCGCATTCCACTTTTGTAATATATGGTTTTTCGTGCCCCTCGGGCATTTGTGTAAATTGTGCGACTTAAAGTATTTTCTTAAGAGTTTTGTAGTGTGCTTAGCTCCCTGACTCATAAAGAGTTCAGGGTAGACTTGTTAGAAATAAATATACATTTATTTTCATAACAACTTGTGTGGTGTCCTTTCACTTGGTGTTCAAGGGGTAATGTGATGGTAAAACAGCTGGCTTAACACGCCCTCTAGAGTCTTAGCCTTAGACTGCTCGTATCCATGCTACTAGGATAGCTGGTCTATAAGGTTGACTTACAACCAATCATCAATAAGGGTTGTTTGGACTGATACATAGTGATCACTAGAATAGTGAGCACTGCATATCAGGCCAACTTCTCACATTGGTGAGCAGCGGTTGGGATTTGAGCTTGCTGTTTGTTTTACCACACATATCCTAAGAATATCTTGTGAAAGATCACATAAGTACTAAGGTACATATAACTTAGCTTAGAATACTCTGAGTTCTACTGAACCAGCAGTTGTAGCTCCTAGGGCCTAGCACACCCTAAACTACAACTCTAGCAAGGGATCAGTAGGTAAACATATAGTGTAGGTAAGTGCACCACTTACACCTCACTAGAAAAGCATGTCTACCCAGGGAGAGTCCTCCGGGACCCCTCTAGTGGTGATTGACCCTCCACAGGTCAGCTCAAGATATGCAGCTCTCAATTTCCAGGAGTTGAGACACTTGTGTACCTCCAGGAAATTGAAACAGGGGTCTAACCCCACCACTCCCTTTCTGTTAGGTCTCTTAGAGACTTATGATGCTAGGAAAGCATCTCAGGGAGATGGGAATATGCCAGCCTTAGAGGGTACCACTGGGGATCCAGACCTCCTTGACACTGAAAATGCAGTTGAGGAGGAGGAGCCTGAGGAACTCTCTGGGGATGAGGTAGACAAAGGTCTTGAGGTAGTCAGAAGGCTAACTAGGGCCAACATAGACTTGCTTGGGCTAGGATCTGGGGGACCCCCAGTACTGACCCTAAGTAGGCCTAACCTTGGAGTTAGGAGAGATAGATCTCTTTCTAGGGACTCCATTAGATCTCTGCACTCTAATGCCTATTCTCAGAGGAGAAGGAACTCTCCCCAGAGGAGATTGACTTCCCCTCAGAGAAGGGAGCATGAAGCTAGGATGAGACAGGCTACTCTGAGGATTGGAAGGGAAGAACTTGCCCTGGCCAAAGAAAAGCTTGCCTTTGCTAGAAAGCAGCAGATGAGTGGGTTAGCTCCCACTGGTGGCAGCAATCTCCCAAGAGATAGAGAGAAGGGTTTAGATACTAAACACCTGACAAAAATAGTGCCCCCCTTTAAGCAAGGGGATGACATCCAGAAATGGATGGCTGCTTTGGAGAGGGCCTGCACTGTGCAGGGCATTCCCCAAAGTCAGTGGGCAGCTATACTGTGGCTCTCCTTTGATGGCAAAGGTAGAGATAAGCTCCTCACTACAAGAGTAGAGGATGCTAACAATTACCAGGTCCTGAAGAATACACTGGTTGATGGGTTTGGTTTAACCACTGAGCAGTACAGGTTGCTGTTCAGAGACACCCAGAAAACTCAGTCTCAGGACTGGTCTGACTTTGTGGATAGTGCCACTAAGGCTTTGGAGGGCTGGTTGCTGGGTAGCAAGGTTACTGATTACACAGGATTGTATAATCTGATGATGAGAGAACAAATTTTAAATAATTGTCAGAACCAGTTGTTGCACCAGCACCTTGTTGATTCAGATCTGACCTCTCCCCAAGAATTGGGAAAGAAGGCAGACAAATGGGTCAGAACAAGGATCAAGCAGAACCAGAACCAGAACCAGGGTGGTCAGAAGAAAGCAGACCAGAAGGGTAATGCTAAGAGTGAACAAAATGACCAGAAGTCTTCAACAGGTCCCCAACAAACCAAAGAGGGTGGGGGTCAGGCTTCACAGCAGAAAAAGAAGACTCAAGAAGGCCAGTCAAAAAGGTGATGCCAGTACTGTAAAAGTAAGTCTCACTGGTTTAGTGAGTGCACCAAAAGAGGAGGGCAAACCTCTACCACTACAGCCCCTAAGGCAACTGCACCCCCTAGTACAGTCAGTAGTGGTAGTGCACCTCCCAAGGGATTAGTTGGGTTAACCTTGGGAACTGAGGAGTCTGACAACTTAGTTGGCACACTCACTCAGGCTGTCCTTGTCTGTACAGGGGATATGGATATGTCCCCTGATGTAAGTCCCAATACTTTGGGCAAATACAGGCAGACACCTTTGATTAATGGCAAAATGGCTCAGGCCTATAGGGACACTTGTGCCAGTGTCACCATGGTGACACCTAACTTTGTGGACCCTGGACAGATCATGCCAGGTACAGATTTCCTGGTGACCAATGCCAGCAACGTCACTACCAGTCATAGTATGGCAATTGTTGCTTTCTCCTGGGGAGGGGTAAGTGGCCAAAAGAAAGTTGTGGTTAGTTCAGACCTCCCAGTGGATTGTTTGTTGGGCAATGATTTGGAGTCATCCCTATGGTCAGAAGTGGAGCAGAGGACTCACATGGAAATGTTAGGCTTGCCAGCACATGTGCTTGCTGTGACTAGGTCACAGGCCAGAAGATGCCCCACTGAACAGGTGCTGGATCCTGGAAGAAAGGACCAGACACCTTCCAAGAAGAAGAGCAGTAAGGGTAAGGCTTTGCCTTCCCCCTTGCCCCAGGTTGAGGATCAAGTCTCTGAGGAGGCTGATCTGAGAGAGCTGAGGGAAACTGAGCCTAAAGAGCTTGAACTTGATCAAGTTGAGTTTCTGGGCTCAGGGGGACCCTCCAGAGAAGACCTGGGGAAGGCACAGTTAGACTGCCCTTCCCTTGAACCCCTCAGACAGCAGGCTGCTGCTGAGGCTGCAGGGAATGCCACAGGTGCCCACAGGGTATACTGGGAAGATGGACTCCTGTACTCTGAGTCAAGAGACCCCAAGCCTGGTGCAACCAGGAGGCTGGTCATCCCCTTGTCTCTGAGAGGTTTCCTTCTCACCTTGGCCCATGAGATTCCCCTTGCAGGTCATTTAGGTCAGACAAAGACTTGGGACAGGCTTGTCTCACACTTTCACTGGCCCCACATGAATGAGAATACCAAGGAGTTTTGTCGCTCCTGTGTCACTTGCCAAGCCAGTGGTAAGTCAGGTGGCACAACAAAGGCCCCCCTCATACCACTACCTGTGGTGGGGGTTCCCTTTGAAAGAGTGGGGATTGACATTGTTGGTCCAATGGAACCCCAGACAGCATCAGGGCACAAGTTTATACTGGTGGTGGTGGACCCTGCCACCAGGTATCCTGAAGCTATTCCACTTAGGACCACTACAGCACCTGTAGTGGCAAGGGCCCTAGTTGGAGTGTTCTCCAGAGTGGGCTTCCCTAAGGAGGTTGTTTCTGACAGAGGTGCAAACTTCATGTCAGGATATCTGACTGCAATGTGGAAGGAATGTGGTGTTAACCACAAGTTCACCACACCCTATCATCCACAGTGCAATGGGCTTGTTGAGAGATTCAACAGGACCCTCAAAGGGATGATTCATGGACTACCTGAAAAGCTCAGGCGTAGATGGGATGTCCTGATACCCTGCCTCCTGTTTGCTTACAGAGAGGTCCCACAGAAGGGGGTTGGCTACAGCCCTTTTGAACTTCTGTATGGGCATCCTGTAAGAGGACCCCTGTGTTTGGTGAAGGAAGGATGGGAGAGACCTCTCAAAAAGCCTACAACCAACATAGTGGACTATGTACTTGGTCTCCGCTCCAGGATGGCTGAATACATAGAGAAGGCATCCAAAAACCTAGAGGCCAGCCAAGAACTCCAAAAAGCTTGGCATGACCAAAAGGCTGTCCTGACTGTATACCAGCCTGGGCAGAATGTGTGGGTACTGGAGCCAGTGGCTCCAGCAGCCCTCAAAGACAAATGGTCTGGGCCCCACACCATCATTGAGCAAAAGGGAGAGGTCACCTACCTGGTGGACCTTGGAACCCCCCAGGAGCCCCCTTAGGGTGCTCCATGTGAACAGGCTCAAGGCATATGTCGACAGGAAGGACATGAGCTTGCTCATGGCCACAGATGAGGGACAGGAGGAAGAGAGTGACCCTCTCACAGACCTGCTCACTCAGAATCCTGATGATGGATCAGTAGATGGTGTTGTCTTTTGTGGCAGCCTCTCTGAACATCAGCAACAGGATTGCAGGCAAGTTCTGCAATCCTTCAGACATATGTTCTCTCTGACACCCAGTCAAACTGATTGGTGTACCCATGAAGTGGACACTGGGGACAGTCTGCCTGTCAAGAGTAAAATCTACAGACAGCCTGATCATGTCAGAGACTGCATCAAAACAGAAGTGCAGAAAATGTTGGAGTTGGGAGTCATTGAGCCGTCAGATAGCCCTTGGGCTAGCCCAGTAGTTCTAGTGCCAAAGCCTCACACCCAGGGTGGTAAGAAAGAGATGAGGTTTTGCGTAGACTACAGAGGCCTTAATGCAGTCACTAAGACTGATGCCCACCCAATACCAAGGGCAGATGAACTTATAGATAGATTGGCTTCTGCCAACTACTTAAGCACATTTGACCTGACTACTGGGTATTGGCAAATCAGGTTAGCTGAGGAAGCCAGGCCCAAGACAGCATTTTCTACCCCTGGTGGTCATTATCAGGTTGTGGTAATGCCCTTTGGGTTGAAAAATGCACCTGCCACCTTCCAAAGGCTGGTGAATCAAGTTCTCACTGGGATGGATGACTTCTGTGCAGCATATCTGGACGATATTGCTGTCTTTAGCTCCACCTGGGAGGATCACCTGGTCCACCTGAGGAAAGTGTTAGAGGCCCTGCAAAAGGCAGGCCTCACTATCAAGGCCACTAAGTGCCAGATAGGGCAGACACAGGTTGTAAACCTGGGCCACCTTGTAGGTGGAGGCCAGGTTCAGCCCTTGGAGAGTAAGATACAGGCCATCAAGGACTGGGCTCCTCCAATCACCCAGACTCAGGTTCGAGCTTTCTTGGGCCTGACTGGGTACTATAAGAAGTTTGTCAGAAATTATGGGTCCATAGTGACCCCCCTTAATGACCTGACAAGCAAGAAGATGCCAAAGAAAGTTCAGTGGACAGAAAGCTGTCAGAAAGCATTCGATGACCTAAAGCAGGCCATGTGCACAGCACCTATCCTAAAGAGTCCAGACTTCTCCAAACCATTCATTGTCCAAACAGATGCTTCTGAGTTGGGTGTGGGAGCTGTTCTATCTCAGCTGAATTTTGATGGCAACGACCAGCCAATTGCTTTCATTAGCAGAAGGCTGACCCCCAGAGAGAAAAATTGGTCAGCTATTGAGAGGGAGGCCTTTGCTGTGGTATGGGCCCTGAAGAAGTTGAGGTCCTACTTGTTTGGAACTCACTTCACAGTTCAGACCGACCATAAGCCCCTCTTATGGCTAAGTCAGATGAAGGGTGAAAACCCCAAACTACTTAGGTGGTCCATTTCCCTACAGGGGATGGATTTTACAGTGGAGCACAGACCTGGTACTGATCATGGCAATGCTGATGGGCTCTCCAGGTATTTCCACTTAGAGCAAGAAGACTCACCTGGTCAAGGTTAGTTTATTGTCCCAAAGTTTGGGGGGGGGGTCATGTAGGAGAGTAGGGTCTGCAATCCTATGATCACCCAGATTTTTGCTTTTTGCTTCACTGGTTTACGACTTTCCCTGGCTGTGGGCCTGCTAATCAGACCCACAGCCTAGCTGTTCTCTCTAATCCAAATTGTACCCAGGTACTGAATTGGCACTGGGCCCTCTCAAGTCCCTGTACCCAGGGCTGAGGTGCACCCAGAAGTCTCCCAGGGGCTGCCGCATGTATTATGCCACTCCTGGGCTGACTAACTAAATCAGACACAACTGGCTGCTTGACAGCTGGGGCAGAGTGGTGTACTCACCCTCTGCTGTAGATATAGTATTCCTATATCTAAACCTATATGGACACACTGATCTCCTATCAGTCAATCCTATGGCAGGCCTTAACAATCCTGAAGGCAGAGTGCTTGGAATCGTGTGAGATGGTGCTCTGGCATGAGCTGAGCCTGTCTGCGGCTTTCGGGATCCATCCCTTAGCCGTTTCCATGATATCGCATACCATATACTCTTAAGTGCATTATAATCCTCGCGGTTATATGCCAACTCTGGTATCGCTTTATCAAAACATGTCGAGTAAGGTGTCATACGAATTGGAATACTAACCCCTCGCCAATTCTGGCGACGGGGTTAGCATTCCACCCTTCTAGAGGGACACGACATGTATGTAACCTGTAACCCCGGTTAAAGTCAGACAGAGCCTTAGCTCCACAAAATGGATGCTGCCACCGAGACACAAGTCTGCCCTCCTGCTGCTGGGAGTCCTCCCAGCCCAGGAGGCAAGGACAAAGGGTTTCCTGCCAGGGGCGGTGCCAGCACCGTCCCAGACAGGATTTTGTATATCCTAGGTAGGCAGGGCTTTAGAGGAAGGTGACTGCAAGTGGCACCCCGGTGCTCACTGTGCATAGGCCGGCTGAAACCAGTTCCAGGGGCACTCCAGCCCCTGGCCTGTGGAAAGCCCGCCAAAGGAGAGGGGTGTAACCACCCCCCTCCTAGTCCCACCCATAGGGCAGGACTTAGTCGCGTGCCAGCCCCTTTTTTCAGGATAAAGGTAGGACCTGGCCCCCTTCCAAATCAGATCATCTTTGAATCCTGAAACTACTTTCTTCAAGAAGGAACTCAAGACTCTTCTCAAGATTTCTCCCTTGTGACTAAGGAGTAGTCACCCTGCAGCAGCAGGCACCAACCAAGCATCGCGGTTTGTTGCCAGTCTCTCCTTCGGATCAAGACTGCTCCAGCACGACGAGAACCGGCTTCCCTGGCACCTCTGACCTCAACCTGCATCATCAGCCCAGCTGTGATCCATGGGTGTGACGAGACCTCGAGGGACCGGCCATCTTCAGAACTGCACGACGCTTGTCCAGCACGACTCCCGAGTGACCCTCGACTGAGTGCTTTGGGGTAAGAGAAGCCCCGACCCTGAGCAGCTCCAGCACCGAAGTTCAGCCCCCCTGCATCCACGAGATCTGCGTGGGGCCCTTCTGCTTTTTGCTGCTCACCGCGTTGTCCAGGTCGCTTGCCCGTTGGCTAGTGGCCCCCTCACGACGCTCCACGATGACAACTACTGCTGGTCTGGTTGCTCCAGACTAGCCCTTGCTCCCCTCCAAAAGAGGAGCACCCTGGGCCCTCCTGGTCCACTCAAGACACCATTTTAGGTCCACCGCGTGGGCCTTGCATTTGCCAAGACTTGTTGCCCAATCCTGGGTCCAGCGACATCGACAGCAAGAACCTTCGTGGGACAGCTCGCACCTCCATCCTGGTCGCCGACAACGCCTCCTGGTCCGAGAGACTGCAGAGCCCAGCAGCGCCCACTCACCT
>NC_136057.1:1564940451-1564942951 GCF_964261635.1 Lissotriton helveticus | reverse complement strand
GCAATTGCAAAAACAAAAAGTGATGGACTGAATGTGGATCAATGTCACACACTCCCCCAGTCAAAAGATCTGGGCCCAAATCCATCGTTTTTTTGCACTCCACACCACCCTGGGTTAGACAATGGTGATATGCAAATCAGCTCTGACCCTGTTGCCCCATGGGAACAGTCCAGTCCGAACTACAAAAGCCATGTCCTTCCCAGAACGGAATCAAGCATCCGAGGACCGGACCGGTTTCGAGGTAACACCTCTCTTCAGCCCGGCTAGCTTGACTGCAAGTGGTGTGGAGTGCCTGGGACCCACGTCTGGGCATCCCCAGCGCACTTAGGGCGGCAATTGCAAAAACAACAAGTGATGGACTGAATGTGGATCAATGTCACACACTCCCCCAGTCAAAAGATCTGGGCCCAAATCCATCGTTTTTTTGCACTCCACACCACCCTGGGTTAGACAATGGCGATATGCAAATCAGCTCTGACCCTGTTGCCCCATGGGAACAGTCCAGTCCGAACTACAAAAGCCATGTCCTTCCCAGAACGGAATCAAGCATCCGAGGACCGGACCGGTTTCGAGGTAACACCTCTCTTCAGCCCGGCTAGCTTGACTCCAAGTGGTGTGGAGTGCCTGGGACCCACGTCTGGGCATCCCCAGCGCACTTAGGGCGGCAATTGCAAAAACAACAAGTGATGGACTGAATGTGGATCAATGTCACACACTCCCCCAGTCAAAAGATCTGGGCCCAAATCCATCGTTTTTTTGCACTCCACACCACCCTGGGTTAGACAATGGCGATATGCAAATCAGCTCTGACCCTGTTGCCCCATGGGAACAGTCCAGTCCGAACTACAAAAGCCATGTCCTTCCCAGAACGGAATCAAGCATCCGAGGACCGGACCGGTTTCGAGGTAACACCTCTCTTCAGCCCGGCTAGCTTGACTCCAAGTGGTGTGGAGTGCCTGGGACCCACGTCTGGGCATCCCCAGCGCACTTAGGGCGGCAATTGCAAAAACAACAAGTGATGGACTGAATGTGGATCAATGTCACACACTCCCCCAGTCAAAAGATCTGGGCCCAAATCCATCGTTTTTTTGCACTCCACACCACCCTGGGTTAGACAATGGCGATATGCAAATCAGCTCTGACCCTGTTGCCCCATGGGAACAGTCCAGTCCGAACTACAAAAGCCATGTCCTTCCCAGAACGGAATCAAGCATCCGAGGACCGGACCGGTTTCGAGGTAACACCTCTCTTCAGCCCGGCTAGCTTGACTCCAAGTGGTGTGGAGTGCCTGGGACCCACGTCTGGGCATCCCCAGCGCACTTAGGGCGGCAATTGCAAAAACAACAAGTGATGGACTGAATGTGGATCAATGTCACACACTCCCCCAGTCAAAAGATCTGGGCCCAAATCCATCGTTTTTTTGCACTCCACACCACCCTGGGTTAGACAATGGCGATATGCAAATCAGCTCTGACCCTGTTGCCCCATGGGAACAGTCCAGTCCGAACTACAAAAGCCATGTCCTTCCCAGAACGGAATCAAGCATCCGAGGACCGGACCGGTTTCGAGGTAACACCTCTCTTCAGCCCGGCTAGCTTGACTCCAAGTGGTGTGGAGTGCCTGGGACCCACGTCTGGGCATCCCCAGCGCACTTAGGGCGGCAATTGCAAAAACAAAAAGTGATGGACTGAATGTGGATCAATGTCACACACTCCCCCAGTCAAAAGATCTGGGCCCAAATCCATCGTTTTTTTGCACTCCACACCACCCTGGGTTAGACAATGGTGATATGCAAATCAGCTCTGACCCTGTTGCCCCATGGGAACAGTCCAGTCCGAACTACAAAAGCCATGTCCTTCCCAGAACGGAATCAAGCATCCGAGGACCGGACCGGTTTCGAGGTAACACCTCTCTTCAGCCCGGCTAGCTTGACTCCAAGTGGTGTGGAGTGCCTGGGACCCACGTCTGGGCATCCCCAGCGCACTTAGGGCGGCAATTGCAAAAACAACAAGTGATGGACTGAATGTGGATCAATGTCACACACTCCCCCAGTCAAAAGATCTGGGCCCAAATCCATCGTTTTTTTGCACTCCACACCACCCTGGGTTAGACAATGGCGATATGCAAATCAGCTCTGACCCTGTTGCCCCATGGGAACAGTCCAGTCTGAACTACAAAAGCCATGTCCTTCCCAGAACGGAATCAAGCATCCGAGGACCGGACCGGTTTCGAGGTAACACCTCTCTTCAGCCCGGCTAGCTTGACTCCAAGTGGTGTGGAGTGCCTGGGACCCACGTCTGGGCATCCCCAGCGCACTTAGGGCGGCAATTGCAAAAACAACAAGTGATGGACTGAATGTGGATCAATGTCACACACTCCCCCAGTCAAAAGATCTGGGCCCAAATCCATCGTTTTTTTGCACTCCACACCACCCTGGGTTAGACAATGGCGATATGCAAATCAGCTCTGACCCTGTTGCCCCATGGGAACAGTCCAGTCC
>NC_136057.1:1564905451-1564930451 GCF_964261635.1 Lissotriton helveticus | reverse complement strand
ACCCCTGTCCTGGGCCCTGGGTGGAGCGGCAGCCTGGGGGACAAGGCCCAGGGCCGGAGCGCCCGACTCGGGGCCCCGACCGGGCCCCTGGACCCAGCCGGGGCTCCCAGGCCCGGAGGCGCAGGGGAAGCCTCCCCGGGCCCGCCGGACCCCGTCCCGGGCACCCTGCCCCGCGGCAGGACCCAGGACGGAGCCCAGGGTGGGGAGGTCACCCTCCCCAGGGCCCTCAGGGGCCCCGGGTGGGGCTCCTGAACCCAGCCAAGCACGGGGAGGCTCCCCGGGCACCACGGAACCCCTTCCCGGGCCCTTGGCAGTGCGGCAGGCTGGGAGACAGGGCCCAGGGCCGGAGCACCCGGCCCGGGGCCCAGACCGGCCCCTGGACCCAGCCGGGGCTCCCAAGCCCGGAGGCGCATGGGACACCTCCCCGGACCCATGGAGCCCGACCTTCGGCATTGAGCCATGCCGTTGGCCTGGAGATGGGTGCCCCGGACGCCCGGGGGAGGTCTGTCCGGGACACATGGAGCCCGTCCTGGGCATTGAGCCATGCCGTTGGCCTGGGGAAGGGAGCCCCCCCGGACGCCCGGGGGAGGACTGCCCGGTACCCGTGGAGCCCTTCCCGGGTACTTTGCAACGCCGTTGGCCTCCTGGAGATGGGTGCCCCAGATGCCCGGGGGCGGGCTGCCCGGGACCCATGGAGCCCGTCCTGGGCACTTTGACATGCCCTCGGCCTGGAGGTGGGTGCCCCGGACGCCCGGGGGGAGGCCTGCCCGGGACCCGTGGAGCCCTTCCCGGGTACTTTGCCAATGCCGTTGACCTCATGGAGATGGTTGCCCCGGACGCCCGGGGGAGGCCTGCGCGGGACCCATGGAGCCCGTCCTGGGCATTGAGCCATGCCGTTGGCCTGGAGGTGGGAGCCCCGGAAGCCCGGTAGCGGGCTGCCCGGGACCCATGGAGCCCGTCCTGGACACTTTGACATGCCGTCGGCCTGGAGGAGGGTGCCCCGGACGCCCGGGGGAGGCCTGTCCGGGACCCGTGGAGCCCTTCCCGGGTACTTTGCCAATGCCGTTGGCATCATGGAGATGGGTGCCCCGGACGCCCGGGGGGAGGTCTGTCTGGGACCCCTGGAGCCCGTCCTGGGCAGTTTGACACGCCGTCGGCCTGGAGGTGGGAGCCCCGGACGCCCGGGAGAGGACTGCCCGGTACCCGTGGAGCCCTTCCCGGGTACTTTGCAACGCCGTTGGCCTCCTGGAGATGTGTGCCCCGAACGCCCAGGGGAGGGGCGGGGGGGGGGGGGAGAGAGATCTGCCTGGGGCCCGTGGAGCCCGTCCTGGGCACTTTGACATGCCGTCGTCCTGGAGGTGGGAGCCCCGGACTCCCGGGGGAGGGCTGCCCGGGACCCATGGAGCCCTTCCCGGGTACTCTGCCATCCCGTTGGCCTCCTGGAGGTGGGTGCCCCGGACGCCCGGGAGAGGTCTGTCCGGGGCCCATGGAGCCCGTCCTGGGCAGTGTGACATGCCGTCGGCCTGGAGGTGGGAGCCCCGGACGCCCGGGGGGAGGGCTGCCCGGGACCCATGGAGCCTGACCCGGGCACTCTGCCATGCCGTCAGCCTGGATGGAGCCCCGGGCGCCCGGGGGACGAATGCCCGGGACGCATGGAGCCCGTCCTGGGCACTTTTCCATGCCTTCGGCCTGGAGCCCCCAGACACCCAGGGGAGGACCACCGTGAAAACCATGGAGCCCGACCTGGGCACTCTGCCATGCCGTCAGCCTGGATGGAGCCCCGGACGCCTGGGGGACAAATGCCTGGGACGCATGGAGCCCGTCCTGGGCACTTTTCTATGCCGTCGGCCGGGAGGGAGCCCCGGACGCCCGGGGGACGACTGCCCAAGAGCCATGGAGCCCGTCTTGGGCAATTTGACATGCAGTTGGCCTGGAGGAAGGAAGCCTAGGGAGGTGTTGCCCAGGCATTGCCTATCTGGTCCCCATGGCAGAGAACCACCAGCCCTGGATGGGGTGTCCGGGCGTACCCTGCCCCTAGTAATCCGGAGGGAAATTACCCCCCTTTCTTGTAATCTGTGCACGCGAGGTGACAGAGGGGACCCAAGGCGTGAAAGAACCCGACCTCATGGAGCCCTCGCTGGGATCCGGGAGGCGAATGGCACCTCATCGGGACTTCCAGGGAAGTTCGGCCATCTGGTCCCCCCCCATAGGAAAGCGTTGCGGGCGACCAGATGCCCGAGGGGATCCGGGCGACCAGATGGCCGAGGGAATCTGGGCGATCAGATGGCCGGGCATGGAGGTGAAGCCGCCTGGACTCTTCCCCACCCCGTCCCCGTCCATGGACGAATGCCCGGGACGCATGGAGCCCGTCCTGGGCACTTTTCCATGCCGTCGGCCTGGAGCGCCCCGACACCCAGGGGAGGACCACCCTGGAAACCATGGAGCCCGACCCGGACACTTTGACATGCCGTCGTCCTGGAGGTGGGAGCCCCGGACTCCCGGGGGAGGGCTGCCCGGGACCCATGGAGCCCTTCCCGTTGGCCTCCTGGAGATGGGTGCCCCGGACGCCCGGGGGAGGTCTGTCCGGGGCCCATGGAGCCCGTCCTGGGCAGTGTGACATGCCGTCAGCCTGGAGGTGAGAGCCCCGGACGCCCGGGGGGGAAGGCTGCCCGGGACCCGTGGAGCCCTTCCCGGGTACTTTGCCATCCCGTTGGCCTCCTGGAGATGGGTGCCCCGGACGCCCGGGGGAAGGTCTGTCTGGGACCCCTGGAGCATGTCCAGGGCAGTTTGACACGCCGTCGGCCTGGAGGTGGGAGCCCCGGACGCCCGGGGGAAGGCTGACCCGGACCCATGGAGCCCTTCCCAGGTACTTTGCCATCCCCTTGGCCTCCTGGAGATGGGTGCCCAGGACGCCCGGGGGAGGACTGTCCCGGACACATGGAGCCCGTCCTGGGCATTGAGCCATGCCGTTGGCCCGGAGAATGGAGCCCCCGGACGCCCGGGGGAGGTGTTGCCCAGGCATATCTTATCTGGTCCCCCGGGCAGAGAACCACCAGCCCTGTAGGGGTGTCCGGGCGTACCCTGCCCCTAGTAATCCGGAGGGAAATTACCCCCCTTTCTTGTAATCCATGCATGCGAGGTGACAGAGGGGACCCAAGGCGTGAAAGTACCCGACCTCCTGGAGACCTTGCTGGGATCGGGGAGGCAAATGGCACCTCATCGGGACTTCCAGGGAAGCCCGGCCATCTGGTCGCCCCATTGGAAAGCATCGCGGGCGACCAGATGGCCGAACGGAAACGTGCGACCAGATGGCCGGGATCGAAAGGACTCCCAGCTCCCTATCCATCCCAAACCTTCGCGGTAGGGTTCCTGACTGCCTGCCCACGCAAGGCAGGGCTCTTGGACCCCGGCTGGGCCTCAGGCGCAGGTTGGGCCACCGGAGCTCTAGGGCCCGGACGACCTGGGGGAGGAATGCCCGGGACCCGTGAAGCCCGTCCTGGGTACTTTGACATGCCGTCAGCCTGGAGGTGGGTGCCCCGGACGCCCGGGGGAAGCTGCCCGGTACCCATGGAGCCCGTCCTGGGTACTTTGACATGCCGTCGGCCTGGAGGTGGGTGCCCCGGACGCCCGGGGGGGAAGCTGCCCGGGACCCATGGAGCCCGTCCTGGGTACTTTGACATGCCGTCGGCCTGGAGGTGGGAGCCCCGGACGCCCGGGGGGAGGTCTGCCCGGGACCCATGGAGCCCTTCCCGGGTACTTTGCCATCCCGTTGGCCTCCTGGAGATGGGTGCCCCGGACGCCCGGGGGAGGACTGTCCCGGACACGTGGAGCCCGTCCTGGGCATTGAGCCATGCCGTTGGCCCGGAGAATGGAGCCCCCGGACGCCCGGGGGAGGTGTTGCCCAGGCATATCTTATCTGGTCCCCCGGGCAGAGAACCACCAGCCCTGTAGGGGTGTCCGGGCGTACCCTGCCCCTAGTAATCCGGAGGGAAATTACCCCCCTTTCTTGTAATCCGTGCACGCGAGGTGACAGAGGGGACCCAAGGCGTGAAAGTACCCGACCTCCTGGAGACCTTGCTGGGATCGGGGAGGCAAATGGCACCTCATCGGGACTTCCAGGGAAGCCCGGCCATCTGGTCGCCCCATTGAAAAGCATCGCGGGCGACCAGATGGCCGAGCAGAAACGTGCGACCAGATGGCCGGGATCGAAAGGACTCCCAGCTCCCCATCCATCCCAAGCCTTCGCGGTAGGGTTCCTGACTGCCTGCCCACGCAAGGCAGGGCTCTTGGACCCCGGCTGGGCCTCAGGCGCAGGTTGGGCCACCGGAGCTCTAGGGCCCGGACGACCTGGGGGAGGAATGCCCGGGACCCGTGAAGCCCGTCCTGGGTACTTTGACATGCCGTCAGCCTGGAGGTGGGTGCCCCGGACGCCCGGGGGAAGCTGCCCGGTACCCATGGAGCCCGTCCTGGGTACTTTGACATGCCGTCGGCCTGGAGGTGGGTGCCCCGGACGCCCGGGGGGAAGCTGCCCGGGATCCATGGAGCCCGTCCTGGGTACTTTGACATGCTGTCGGCCTGGAGGTGGGAGCCCCGGACGCCCGGGGGGAGGTCTGCCCGGGACCCATGGAGCCCGTCCTGGGTACTTTGCCAATGCCGTTGGCCTCATGGAGATGGGTGCCCCGGACGCCCGGGGGAGGTCTGCCCGGGACTCATGGAGCCCGTCCTGGGTACTTTGCCAATGCCGTTGGCCTCCTGGAGATGGGTGCCCCGGACGCCCGGGGAGGTCTGCCCGGGACCCATGGAGCCCGTCCTGGGTACTTAGCCAATGCCGTTGGCCTCCTGGAGATGGGTGTCCCGGACGCCCGGGGGAGGACTGTCCCGGACTCATGGAGCCCGTCCTGGGTACTTTGCCAATGCCGTTGGCCTCATGGAGATGGGTGCCCCGGACGCCCGGGGGAGGTCTGCCCGGGACTCATGGAGCCCGTCCTGGGTACTTTGCCAATGCCGTTGGCCTCCTGGAGATGGGTGCCCCGGACGCCCGGGGAGGTCTGCCCGGGACCCATGGAGCCCGTCCTGGGTACTTAGCCAATGCCGTTGGCCTCCTGGAGATGGGTGTCCCGGACGCCCGGGGGACGAATGCCCGGGACGCATGGAGCCCGTCCTGGGCACTTTTCCATGCCTTCGGCCTGGAGCCCCCAGACACCCAGGGGAGGACCACCGTGAAAACCATGGAGCCCGACCTGGGCACTCTGCCATGCCGTCAGCCTGGATGGAGCCCCGGACGCCTGGGGGACGAATGCCCGGGAGGCATGGAGCCCGTCCTGGGCACTTTTCTATGCCGTCGGCCGGGATGGAGCCCTGGACGCCCGGGGGACGACTGCCCAAGAGCCATGGAGCCCGTCTTGGGCAATTTGACATGCAGTTGGCCTGGAGGAAGGAAGCCTAGGGAGGTGTTGCCCAGGCATTGCCTATCTGGTCCCCATGGCAGAGAACCACCAGCCCTGGATGGGGTGTCCGGGCGTACCCTGCCCCTAGTAATCCGGAGGGAAATTACCCCCCTTTCTTGTAATCTGTGCACGCGAGGTGACAGAGGGGACCCAAGGCGTGAAAGAACCCGACCTCATGGAGCCCTCGCTGGGATCCGGGAGGCGAATGGCACCTCATCGGGACTTCCAGGGAAGTTCGGCCATCTGGTCCCCCCCCCATAGGAAAGCGTTGCGGTGACCAGATGCCTGAGGGGATCCGGGTGACCAGATGGCCGAGGGAATCTGGGCGATCAGATGGCCGGGCATGGAGGTGAAGCCGCCTGGACTCTTCCCCACCCCGTCCCCGTCCCTGGACGAATGCCCGGGACGCATGGAGCCCGTCCTGGGCACTTTTCCATGCCGTCGGCCTGGAGCGCCCCGACACCCAGGGGAGGACCACCCTGGAAACCATGGAGCCCGACCCGGGCACTCTGCCATGCTGTCAGCCTGGATGGAGCCCCGGACGCCCGGGGGACGAAGGCCCGGGACACATGGAGCCCGTCCCGGGCACTCTGCCATGCCGTCGGCCTGGAGCGCCCCGACACCCAGGGGAGGACCACCCTGGAAACCATGGAGCCCGACCCGGGCACTTTGCCATGCCGTCAGCCTGGATGGAGCCCTGGACGCCCGGGGGACGACTGCCCAAGAGCCCGGGGGACGAATGCCCGGGACGCATGGAGCCCGTCCTGGGCACTTTTCCATGCCATTGGCCTGGAGCGCCCCGACACCCAGGGGAGGACCACCCTGAAAACCATGGAGCCCGACCCGGGCACTCTGCCATGCCGTCAGCCTGGATGGAGTCCCGGACGCCCGGGGGACGAATGCCCGGGACGCATGGAGTCAGTCCTGGGCACTTTTCTATGCCGTCGGCCGGGATGGAGCCCCGGGCGCCCGGGGGACGACTGCCCAAGAGCCATGGAGCCCGTCCTGGGCAATTTGACATGCAGTTGGCCTGGAGGAAGGAAGCCCCGGGTGGCCTAGGGAGGTGTTGCCCAGGCATAGCCTATCTGGTCCCCATGGCAGAGAACCACCAGCCCTGGAGGGGTGTCTGGGCATACCCTGCCCCTAGTAATCCGGAGGGAAATTACCCCCCTTTCTTGCAATCTGTGCACGCGAGGTGACAGAGGGGACCCAAGGCGTGAAAGAACCCGACCTCATGGAGCCCTAGCTGGGATCCGGGAGGCGAATGGCACCTCATCGGGACTTCCAGGGAAGTTCGGCCATCTGGTCGCCCCATAGGAAAGCGTTGCGGGCGACCAGATGGCCGAGGGGATCAGGGCGACCAGATGGCCGAGGGGATCTGGGCGATCAGATGGCCAAGCATGGAGGTGAAGCCGCCTGGACTCTTCCCCACCGCGTCCCCGTCCCCGTCCCCGTCCCGGGACGAATGCCCGGGACGCATGGAGCCCGTCCTAGGCACTTTTCCATGCCGTCGGCCTGGAGCGCCCCGACACCCAGGGGAGGACCACCCTGGAAACCATGGAGCCCGACCCGGGCACTCTGCCATGCTGTCAGCCTGGATGGAGCCCCGAAGGCCCGGGATGCATGGAGCCCGTCCCGGGCACTCTGCCATGCCGTCGGCCTGGAGCACCCCAACACCCAGGGGAGGACCACCTTGGAAACCATGGAGTCCGACCCGGGCACTCTGCCATGCCGTCAGCCTGGATGGAGCCCCGGACGCCCGTGGGACGAATGCCCGGGACGCATGGAGCCCGTCCTGGGCCCTTTTCCATGCCGTCGGGGTGGATGGAGCCCCGGACGCCCGGGGGACGACTGCCCAAGAGCCATGGAGCCCGACCCGAGCACTCTGCCATGCCGTCAGCCTGAATGGAGCCCCGGACGCCCGGGGGACAAAAGGGGGACGAAGGCCCGGGACGCATGGAGCCAGTCCTGGGCACTTTTCCATGCCGTCAGTCTGGAGCGCCCCGACACCCAGGGGGGGACCACCCTGGAAACCATGGAGCCCGACCCGGGCACTCTGCCATGCCGTCAGCCTGGATGGAGCCCCGGACGCCCGGGGGACGAAGGCCTGGGACGCATGGAGCCCGTCCCGGGCACTCTGCCATGCCTTCGGCCTGGATGGAGCCCCGGACGCCCGGGGGACGACTGCCCAAGAGCCATGGAGCCCGTCCTGGGCAATTTGACATGCCGTCGGCCTGGAGGAAGGAAGCCCCGGGTGGCCTAGGGAGGTGTTACCCAGGCATAGCCCATCTGGTCCCCCGGGGAGAGAACCACCAGCCTTGGAGGGGTGTCCGGGCATACCCTTCTCCCTAGTAATCCAGAGGAAAATTACCCCCTTTTCTTGTAATCTGTGCACGCAAGGTGACAGAGGGGACCCAAGGCGCGAATGTACCCGACCTCCTGGAGCCCTCGCTGGGATCCGGGAGGCAAATGGCACCTCATCGGGACTTCCAGGGAAGTTCGGCCATCTGGTCGCCCCATAGGAAAGCGTTGCGGGCGACCAGATGGCCGGGACCGAAAGGACTCCCTGCTTCCCACCCCGAGCCTTCGCGGTACGGCTTCTGCCTGCCAACACCGGGCAGGGCTCGGGGACCCTGGCTGGGCCTCAGGCGCAGGGTGGACCACCGGCGCTCTCGGGCCTGGACGCCCGGGGGTCGACTGCCTGGGACCCATGGAGCCCGTCCATGGTCGGACTCCCAATTCCGACAAATTCCTATGGACTCCCAATCCCGAAACAAATTTGTACGGACTCCCAATCCTGACGGACTCCATATCCCAGTAGGAAGAGGTATGGCGCCGCGGCTAGGGTGACTGACTCTGGCTTCTGGGGATCATGGTTCGATCCCCGGCACTGGCGACAGATTATCTCGGCACCATGTGACTCTGGGCAATAGCTTGCTTAATCTTCCCGACGGTCCCCAGCGCCTAGAGACCCTTACGGGTGGTTGTGCGCTTTACAAATGTGGATATTATTATTATTATTATTATTATTATTATTATCCCGAAACAAATTCGTACGGACTCCCAGTCCCAAAACAAATTCGTACGTACTTCCAATCCCGAAACAAATTCGTACGGACTGCCAGTCCCAAAACAAATTCGTACGTACTTCCAATCCCGAAACAAATTCGTACGGACTCCCAATCCCGAAACAAATTCGCACGGACTCCCAATCCCGAAACAAATTCGTACGGACTCCCAATCCCGACAAATTCGTACGGACTCCTAACCTTCTGACCGGATCGGAATCGAGCCAATTCTGACCCAGCAGATTTCAGGTTGACTTGCTATATACTTTACGTACGAATTTATGGGGGCCGATTCCGATCCGGTACGTAAAAGCACATCCGACCGAATGTCGGACAACCACGTACGCCCAGGGGATAGCACTGCCCGGGACCCATGGAGCCCGTTCTGGGCACTTTGACATGCCGTTGGCCTTGAGATGGGAGCCCCGGGCGCCCGGTGGGAGGACTGCCCGGGACCCGTAGAGCCCCTCCTGGGCACTTTGACCTGCCTTTGCCCTTGGGAAGGGAGCCCCGGAAGCCCGGGGGAGGACTGCCAGGGACCCGTGGAGCCCGACCTGGGCACTTTGACCTGCCGTTCGCCTGGAGATGGAAGCCCCGGACACCCGGGGGAGGACTGCCTGGGACACATGGAACTCGTCCTGGGCACTCTGACATGCCGCTGGCCCGGGGAAGGGAACCCCGGATGCCCGGGAACCGTGGAGCCCGTCCTGGGTACTCTGACAAGCCGTTGGCCCGGGGAACGGAGCCCCGGACGCCCGGGGCCCGTGGAGCCCGTCCTGGGCACTCTGACAAGCCGTTGGCCCGGGGAAGGGAGCCCTGGACGCCCGGGACCCGTGGAGCCTGTTGTAGGAAGGTAGATTCCTGACTATGGTTGCCCCCAACTTTTTGCCTGGTGTTTTGCTGGTTTCCTGACTTAGTTGACCTGGGGCCCTGCTATTCAGGACCCCAGGCCTAATGCTCTCTCTGTAAAATGGATTCCATGTACCTTAGGTACATATCTAATTGGATACTGAGTCACCTTATCAGTCCCTGTACAGTGTACCTTAGGTACCCAGGGCATAGGTGTACCCAGGGCCTACCAGGGGCTGCAGCATGTATTATGCCACCCCTGGCTGGCCATCCAAATCTGACACAACTGGCTGCACGACAGCTGGGGCAAGGTGGTGTAATCACCCTTTGCTTTAGATATAGTATACCTATATCTAACCCTAAATGGGCACACAGATCTCCTATCAGTCACTCCTATGGCAGGCCTTGACAATCCTGAAGGCAGAGTGCTTGGAATCGTGTGAGATAGTGCTCTGGCATGAGCTGAGCCTGTCTGTGGCTTTCGGGACCCATCCCTTAGCCGTTTCCATGATATCGCATACCATATACTCCTAAGTGCATTATAATCCTCGCGGTTATATGCCAACTCTGGTATCGCTTTATCAAAACATGTCAAGTAAGGTGTCATACGAATTGGAATACTAACCCCTCGCCAATTCTGGCGACGGGGTTAGCATTCCACCCTTCTAGAGGGACACGACATGTATGTAACCTGTAACCCCGGTTAAAATCAGACAGAGCCTTAGCTCCACAAAATGGATGCTGCCACCGAGACACAAGTCTGCCCTTCTGCTGCTGGGAGTCCTCCCAGCCCAGGAGGCAAGGACAAAGGGTTTCCTGCCAGGGGCGGTGCCAGCACCGTCCCAGACAGGATTTTGTGTATCCTAGGTAGGCAGGGCTTTAGAGGAAGGTGACTGCAAGTGGCACCCCGGTGCTCACTGTGCATAGGCTGGCTGAAACCAGTTCCAGGGGCACTCCAGCCCCTGGCCTGGGGAAAGCCCGCCAAAGGAGAGGGGTGTAACCACCCCCCTCCTAGTCCCACCCATAGGGCAGGACTTAGTCGCGTGCCAGCCCCTTCTTGCAGGATAAAGGTAGGAACTGGCCCCCTTCCAAATCAGATCATCTTTGAATCCTGAAACTACTTTCCACGAAAGGAACTCAAGACTTCTTCCCAAGATTCTCCCTTGTGACTAAGGAGTAGTCACCCTGCAGCAGCAGGCACCAACCAAGCATCGCGGTTGTTGCCAGTCTCTCCTTAGGATCAAGACTGCTCCAGCATGACGAGAACCGGCTTCCCTGGCACCTCTGACCTCAACCTACATCATCAGCCCAGCTGTGATCCGTGGGTGTGAGGAGACCTCGAGGGACCGGCCATCTTCAGAACTGCACGACGCTTGTCCAGCACGACTCCCGAGTGACCCTCGACTGAGTGCTTTGGGGTAAGAGAAGCCCCGACCCTGAGCAGCTCCAGCACCGAAGTTCAGCCCCCCTGCATCCACGAGATCTGCGTGGGGCCCTTCTGCTCTTTGCTGCCAACCGCGTTGTCCAGGTCGCTTGCCCGTTGGCTAGTGGCCCCCTCACGACGCTCCACGACGACAACTACTGCTGGTCTGGTTGCTCCAGACTAGCCCTTGCTCCCCTCCAAAAGAGGAGCACCCTGGACCCTCCTGGTCCACTCAAGACGCCATTTTAGGTCCACCGCATGGGCCTTGCATTTGCCAAGACTTGTTGCCCAATCCTGGGTCCAGCGACGTCGACAGCAAGAACCTTCGTGGGACAGCTCGCACCTCCATCCTGGTCGCCGACAACGCCTCCTGGTCCGAGAGACTGCAGAGCCCAGCAGCGCCCACTCACCTGGCTGAGGTGACTTCGTCCGGTGCCATCCTGGTGCCCACTCAAATCACTGGCTAGTGATTCAGAACTTGGTCCCCTCTGCTTACAGATTTCTTCTTCCCTGATCCAGGCTTGGATCACTCCGAACTTTCTTCACTGGCCGCCTGCCAGCAACTCTTTCTTCAGGCTCCTGGATCTTCAATGAGGGTTTCCGACGCAACTTCAACCCTATGCAGCCCCAGCCCCTGGGCTAGGTAACCTGAGTACTCCGGTGCTCCAGCATAGTCCAACACCCTAAGTGTTCGGATCCACTCTTGTTTTCGACCCACCTAGTCGGGTTCGCCCGAGAACAGTAACTTTGCAACTGCTAGCCTCCATAGACTTTTTCCCGCCTTACGCGTGAGAGTTCCCACTCTGCACACGACGTCCACAGGCCTCCTGCATCTAATCCCAGTGTTTAGAATTGTAGGCCTAGCGGTTCCTAAGTCTAGAAAAGTATTACTTACCTGCTAGCAAGTTCGCATTCCACTTACTGTGTATATGGTTTTTCGTGCCCCTAGGGCATTTGTGTAAATTGTGCGACTTAAAGTATTTTCGTAAGAGTTTTGTTGTGTGCTTAGCTCCCTGACTCCTAAAGAGTTCAGGGTAGTCTTGTTATAAATAAATATCTGTTTATTTTCATAACAACTTGTGTGGTGTCCTTTCACTTGGTGTTCAAGGGGTAATGTGATGGTAAAACAGCTGGCTTAACACGCCCTCTAGAGTCTTAGCCTTAGACTGCTCGTATCCATGCTACTAGGATAGCTGGTCTATAAGGTTGACTTACAACCAATCATCAATAAGGGTTGTTTGGACGGATACATAGTGATCACTAGAATAGTGAGCACTGCATATCAGGCCATTTTCTCACATTGGTGAGCAGCGGTTGGGATTTGAGCTTGCTGCTGTTTTACCACACATATCCTAAGAATATCATTTGAAAGATCACATAAGTACTAAGGTACATATAAGTTAGCTTAGAATACTCTGAGTTCTACTGAACCAGCTGTTGTAGCTCCTAGGGCCTAGCACACCCTAAACTACAACTCTAGCAAGGGATCAGTAGGTAAACATATAGTGTAGGTAAGTGCACCACTTACACCTCACTAGAAAAGCATGTCTACCCAGGGAGAGTCTACTGAGACTCCCCTTGTGGATCTTGACCCTCCACAGGTCAAATCAAGATATGCAGCTCTCAGTTTCCATGAGATGAGACAAGTGTGTACCTCCAGGAAATTGAAACAGGGGTCTAACCCCACCATTCCCTTTCTGATAGGTCTCTTAGAGACATATGATGCGAGAAAGATTTCTCAGCTAGATGGGAATATGCCAGCCTTAGAGGGTACCACTGGGGATCCAGACCTCCACAACACTGTAAATGCAGTTGAGGAGGAGGATCTTGAGGAACTCTCTGGGGATGAGGCAGACAAGGGTCCTGAGTTAGTCAGCAGACTCACTAGGGCCAACTTAGACCTACTTGGGGAAGGATCTGGGGGACCCCCAGTACTGACCCTAATTAGGCCTAACCTTGGAGTTAGGAGAGATAGATCTCCTTCTAGGGACTCCATTAGATCTCTGCACTCTAATGCCTCTTCTCAGGGGAGAAGGAACTCTCCCCAGAGGAGATTGACTTCCCCTCAAAGAAGAGAGCATGAAGCAAGGATGAGACAAGCTAAACTGAGGATTGAAAGGGAAGAACTTGCCCTGGCCAAAGAGAAGCTTGCCTTTGCTAGAGAGCAGCAGATGAGTGGGATAGTTCCCACTGGTGGCAGCAATCTCCCAAGAGAAAAAGAGAAGGGTTTAGATACTAAACACCTGACAAAGATAGTGCCCCCCTTTAAACAAGGGGATGACATCCAGAAATGGATGGCTGCTTTGGAGAGGGCCTGCACTGTGCAGTGCATTCCCCAGAGTCAGTGGGCAGCTATACTGTGGCTCTCCTTTGATGGCAAAGGTAGAGATAAGCTCCTCACTACTAGAGTTGAGGATGCTAACAATTACCAGGTCCTGAAAAATGCACTGGTTGATGGGTTTGGCTTAACCACTGAGCAGTACAGGTTGCTGTTCAGAGACACCCAGAAAACTCAGTCTCAGGACTGGTCTGACTTTGTTGATTGTGCCACTAAGGCTCTGGAAGGCTGGCTGCTGGGTAGCAAGGTTACTGACTTCACAGGATTGTATAATCTTATTATGAGAGAGCAAGTCTTAAATAATTGTCAGAACCAGTTATTACACCAGCACCTGGTAGACTCTGATCTGACCTCTCCACAAGAATTGGGTAAGAGGGCAGACAAATGGGTCAGAACCAGGATTAGGCCCAAGAACCAAGGTAGTGACCAGAAAAAGGAATCAACCAAGCCTCAAGAGAAGGGTGGGAATAAATCTCCAGATCAAACCACATCAGGGCCCCAAAAATCCTCTGAGGGGGGTGGGTCCCAGAATCCTTCTAATAACCAGAAGAAACCTTATTGTTATCCCTGTAAACAGGTGGGTCATTTGAAAACTGACAGCAGTTGCCCAAAGAATAACAATAAGGAGAACATACCCCCAAGTAACATTCCCAAACCTCCTGTTACTATTAGCAGTAATCCCCCAGGCGGTGGGAGTGCCCCCAAGAATTTGGGTGCATTTACTTTGGGAGTTCCTGGGGACTCTGGCCTAACCAGGTCCCCAAACTTAGATACTCTTGTCTGTGAGACTGGCATGGGGTTTGCCAACTTCACAACTTGTCCCAACACATTGGGCAAGTACAGACAGGAGCCCCTCATCAATGGTATAAAAGTTGAGGCCTATAGAGATACAGGGGCTAGCATCACTATGGTGACTGAGAGTCTAGTCCCCTCAAGGCAACTTTTACCTGGTGCCGCATACCAGGTGACCAATATTGATGGAGTACAGAGAGATCATCCCATGGCAGTGGTCAATCTCAGCTGGGGAGGTGTCACTGGCCACAAGAGAGTGGCAGTGTCATCAAACTTGCCTGTAGATTGCCTACTGGGGAATGATTTAGAGCTCTCAGCCTGGGCTGAAGTAGAGCAAGAAACCCATTCTAAAATGGTAAACTTCCATGGTAAGGTTAGTGGGGCAGTGATAGCCACAGCCCCAGTCCAAGATGTCCTCCCTGAACAGGTCAGGAGGGCTGTGCCAGTCACAGCCCAATCTCAGACAACTTCCTTCCCAGAACAGGTTGTCAAGGCTGTGATGGTCACAGCCCACACCCAAACTGAGCCCCCTCCTGAAAAGGTTGGGAGAGTTGTGATGGCCACAGCTCAAACTCAGACAGATGATAGTGTGGTGAAGCCTGAAACTATGGATCACTCCACTCAGACAGAGAGCATTCAGGAGGAAGAGAAATCTCCCTCCCACCAGACTTTAGGAAAGGGTCAGCCTCCTCAGGGAACTGATCTGACCCCTCGTGAAGAAACTGCCACAGAGGCAGTCAGGCCTAGCCTGGCAGAACACCTGATGTCAGTGGACCCTTCCAAGGTGGGACCCAGTCTTGAGCAGGTAACCTGCCCCTCTCTACCCTGCCTCAGTCAGCCCAGGGCTGTAGAGGTCAGGGAGGCCAGTGTTGGACCCCAAAGGGCCCCCTGTCCAAAAGAATTCCCCAATCAGCAGATTAAGGGCACTGAAGCTAGTAGTCCTAGCCAAGTGAAAATAACACCAACTCCTGAGGGATCCCCCTTAAATTTAGTTAGGGACCTCCCACCGATGGACACTGTTGGGCACAGCCAAACCTGGGACCTGAGGGCCCCAAACCTGACCTGTCCCTCCAGTAAGCCAAACAGAGGGACCCAACCTCTAGCTGTAGGTAGCCAGAGGTTGACCCTGAGAGCCCGAAACAACTCAGTCTTTGAAAGAAAGGCCTCTATGGTGAAAAATGATTGGAGGAAGCTAAGCCCAAAATTAGTGGAGCCTCACTTCAGTACTCAATTTCAGCACCAGCCTTTTACTTTGCCAAAGCACACCACAGGTAGAGATTCCCTATGGTGGAGACCCTCAGACACCCTTAGGGTGAGGGATTGCTTAGTGGACCATGAGATAGGGGGTAACCATGCCAGTGCTGGTACTTCCTTATATGGCCACTCAGGCAATATAGGCTTACCTGGCAAGGATAGCCTTATCTCCTTTCGTTTGGGGGGGGGTTATGTAGGAAGGTAGATCCCTGACTATTTGCCTGGTGTGTTGCTGGTTTCCTGACTTAGTTGACCTGGGGCTCTGCTATTCAGGACCCCAGGCCTACTGCTCTCTCTGTAAAATGGATTCCATGTACCTTAGGTACATATCTAATTGGATACTGAGTCACCTTATCAGTCCCTGTACAGTGTACCTTAGGTACTCAGGGCATAGGTGTACCCAGGGCCTACCAGGGGCTGCAGCATGTATTATGCCACCCCTGGCTGGCCATCCAAATCTGACACAACTGGCTGCACGACAGCTGGGGCAAGGTGGTGTAATCACCCTTTGCTTTAGATATAGTATACCTATATCTATCCCTAAATGGCCACACAGATCTCCTATCAGTCACTCCTATGGCAGGCCTTGACAATCCTGAAGGCAGAGTGCTTGGAATCATGTGAGATAGTGCTCTGGCATGAGCTGAGCCTGTCTGCGGCTTTCGGAACCCATCCCTTAGCCGTTTCCATGATATCGCATACCATATACTCTTAAGTGCATTATAATCCTCGCGGTTATATGCCAACTCTGGTATCGCTTTATCAAAACATGTCGAGTAAGGTGTCATACGAATTGGAATACTAACCCCTCGCCAATTCTGGCGACGGGGTTAGCATTCCACCCTTCTAGAGGGACACGACATGTATGTAACCTGTAACCCCGGTTAAAATCAGACAGAGCCTTAGCTCCACAAAATGGATGCTGCCACCGAGACACAAGTCTGCCCTCCTGCTGCTGGGAGTCCTCCCAGCCCAGGAGGCAAGGACAAAGGGTTTCCTGCCAGGGGCGGTGCCAGCACCGTCCCAGACAGGATTTTGTGTATCCTAGGTAGGCAGGGCTTTAGAGGAAGGTGACTGCAAGTGGCACCCCGGTGCTCACTGTGCATAGGCCGGCTGAAACCAGTTCCAGGGGCACTCCAGCCCCTGGCCTGGGGAAAGCCCGCCAAAGGAGAGGGGTGTAACCACCCCCCTCCTAGTCCCACCCATAGGGCAGGACTTAGTCGCGTGCCAGCCCCTTTTTGCAGGATAAAGGTAGGAACTGGCCCCCTTCCAAATCAGATCATCTTTGAATCCTGAAACTACTTTCCACGAAAGGAACTCAAGACTTCTTCCCAAGATTCTCCCTTGTGACTAAGGAGTAGTCACCCTGCAGCAGCAGGCACCAACCAAGCATTGCGGTTTGTTGCCAGTCTCTCCTTAGGATCAAGACTGCTCCAGCACGACAAGAACCGGCTTCCCTGGCACCTCTGACCTCAACCTACATCATCAGCCCAGCTGTGATCCATGGGTGTGAGGAGACCTCGAGGGACCGGCCATCTTCAGAACTGCACGACGCTTGTCCAGCACGACTCCCGAGTGACCCTCGACTGAGTGCTTTGGGGTAAGAGAAGCCCCGACCCTGAGCAGCTCCAGCACCGAAGTTCAGCCCCCCTGCATCCACAAGATCTGCGTGGGGCCCTTCTGCTCTTTGCTGCCAACCGCATTGTCCAGGTCGCTTGCCCGTTGGCTAGTGGCCCCCTCACGACGCTCCACGACGACAACTACTGCTGGTCTGGTTGCTCCAGACTAGCCCTTGCTCCCCTCTAAAAGAGGAGCACCCTGGACACTCCTGGTCCACTCAAGACGCCATTTTAGGTCCACCGCGTGGGCCTTGCATTTGCCAAGACTTGTTGCCCAATCCTGGGTCCAGCGACGTCGACAGCAAGAACCTTCGTGGGACAGCTCGCACCTCCATCCTGGTCGCCGACAACGCCTCCTGGTCCGAGAGACTGCAGAGCCCAGCAGCGCCCACTCACCTGGCTGAGGTGACTTCGTCCGGTGCCATCCTGGTGCCCACTCAAATCACTGGCTAGTGATTCAGAACTTGGTCCCCTCTGCTTACAGGTTTCTTCTTCCCTGATCCAGGCTTGGATCACTCCGAACTTTCTTCACTGGCCGCGTGCCAGCAACTCTTTCTTCAGGCTCCTGGATCTTCAACGAGGGTTTCCGACGCAACTTCAACCCTATGCAGCCGCAGCCCCTGGGCTAGGTAACCTGAGTACTCCGGTGCTCCAGCATAGTCCAACACCCTAAGTGTTCGGATCCACTCTTGTTTTCGACCCACCTAGTCGGGTTCGCCCGAGAACAGTAACTTTGCAACTGCTAGCCTCCATAGACTTTTTCCCGCATGTAGGAAGGTAGATCCCTGACTATGGTTGCCCCCAACTTTTTGCCTGGTGTTTTGCTGGTTTTCTGACTTAGTTGACCTGGGGCCCTGCTATTCAGAACCCCAGGCCTACTGCTCTCTCTGTAAAATGGATTCCATGTACCTTAGGTACATATCTAATTGGATACTGAGTCACCTTATCAGTCCCTGTACAGTGTACCTTAGGTACCCAGGGCATAGGTGTACCCAGGGCCTACCAGGGGCTGCAGCATGTATTATGCCACCCCTGGCTGGCCATCCAAATCTGACACAACTGGCTGCACGACAGCTGGGGCAAGGTGGTGTAATCACCCTTTGCTTTAGATATAGTATACCTATATCTAACCCTAAAATGGACACACAGATCTCCTATCAGTCACTCCTATGGCAGGCCTTAACAATCCTGAAGGCAGAGTGCTTGGAATCGTGTGAGATGGTGCTCTGGCATGAGCTGAGCCTGTCTGCGGCTTTCGGGATCCATCCCTTAGCCGTTTCCACGATATCGCATACCATATACTCTTAAGTGCATTATAATCCTCGCGGTTATATGCCAACTCTGGTATCGCTTTATCAAAACATGTCGAGTAAGGTGTCATACGAATTGGAATACTAACCCCTTGCCAATTTTGGCGACGGGGTTAGCATTCCACCCTTCTAGAGGGACACGACATGTATGTAACCTGTAACCCCGGTTAAAGTCAGACAGAGCCTTAGCATCCACAAAATGGATGCTGCCACTGAGACACAAGTCTGCCCTCCTGCTGCTGGGAGTCCTCCCAGAGCAGGAGGCAAGGACAAAGGGTTTCCTGCCAGGGGCGGTGCCAGCACCGTCCCAGACAGGGTTTTGTGTATTCCAGGTAGGCAGGGCTACAGAGGAAGGTGACTGCAAGTGGCACCCCGGTGCTCACTGTGCATAGGCCGGCTGAAACCAGTTCCAGGGGCACTCCAGCCCCTGGCCTGGGGAAAGCCCGCCAAGGAGAGGGGTGTAACCACCCCCCTCCTGGTCCCACCCATAGGGCAGGACTTAGTCGCGTGCCAGCCCCCTTTTCTCAGATAAAGGTAGGAGCAGGCCCCCTTCCAAATTAGATCATCTTTGGAATCAAGATACGACTTTCTGCGAAAGGACTTCAAGATTTCCTTCTTCAAGATTCTCCCTTGTGACTAAGGAGTAGTCACCCTGCATCCGCAGGCACCATCGCAAGAACACTGCGGTCTGCTGTAAGTCCTTCCTCCGGAATCCGACTGCCCAGCTCGACAAGACCCGGCTTCCCTGGCACCTCCAACCTCTACTCACCTCTACAGCCAAGCTGAGAACCGTGAGTGCGACGAGACCTCAAGGGACCGACTATTGCCAAGACTGCACGACTTCTGCACAGCAAGCCCGCCGAGTAATTTCCTGGTGAGTGCTTTGGGGTCCGAGAAGCCCCGACCCTGAGCAGCTCCAGCACCGAAGATCAGCCCCCCAGCATCTCCACGATCGGCGTGGGGCCCTTCTGCTTTTTGCTGCTCACCGCGTTGTTTGGCTACTAGCCCGCTGGCTTGTGGCCTTCTGAACGACGCCCGATGACATCACTGCTGCTGGTCTGGTTGCTCCAGACTGGCCCTTGCTCCCTTCCAGAAGAGGAGCACCCCGGACCCTCCTGGTCCACTCAAGACGCCATTTTGAGTCCACCGCGTGGGCTTGAATTAGCCAAGGCTTTGTTGCCCAATCCTGGGTTCTTCGACGCCGACAGCTTCATCCATCGTGGGACAGCTCGCCTCTCCATCCTGGTCGCCGACAACGCCTCCTGGTCCGTGAGATCTGCAGAGCCAGCGTCGCCCACTCACCTAGTCGAGGTGATTACCATCCGGTGCCCTCCTGGTGCCCACTGACTACTGGCTAGTAGTCACGAACTTGGTCCCCTCTGCTTTCAGGTGTCCTCCATCTTCCAGATCCAGGCTTGGATCACTTCGAACTATCTTCACTGGTCGCCTGCCAGCATCTTTTCTTCCAGGCTCCTGGTCCGGCAATGAGGATTCCCGACGTCTTTTGAGACCTATGCAGCTGCAGCCCCTGGGCTAGGTAACTTCGGCATTTCGGTGCCCCAGCATAGCCTCACTATCCAAGGGTCAGGATCCACTGTCGTTTTCTCCCTACCAGGTCGGGTTCGCCTGTGAACACTAACTTTAGCGTTACTAGCTTCCATAGACTTTGTCCCGCATCCCGCGTGAGAGTGCACACTCTGCACCCGAGTCCCCTAGGCCTCCTAGAAATAATCTAACGATTCCATAGTCAAGTCCTAGCGATTCCAAAGCCTATTAGTACTGTACTTACCTGCTAGTAATTTCGCATTCCACTTTTAAAGTATATGGTTTTTCGTGCCCCTCGGGCATTTGTGTATACCGTGCTAACTTAAATATTTTCGTAAGAGTTTTGTTGTGTGCTTAGCACCCTGTCCTCATAAAGAGTACAGGGTTGTTGTGATTCTAATAAATACACTGTTTATTTTCATAACACTTGTGTGGTGTCCTTTCACTGGGTGTTCAAGGGGTAATGTGATGGTAAAACAGCTGGCTTAACACGCCCTCTAGAGTCTTAGCCTTAGACTGCTCGTATCCATGCTACTAGGATAGCTGGTCTATAAGGTTGACTTACAACCAATCATCAATAAGGGTTGTTTGGACTGATACATAGTGATCACTAGAATAGTGAGCACTGCATATCAGGCCAACTTCTCACACCGCCTTACGCGTGAGAGTTCCCACTCTGCACACGACGTCCACAGGCCTCCTGCATCTAATCCCAGTTGTAGGAGAGTAGGGTCTGCACTCCTATGATAACTCAGATTTTTGCTTTTTGCTGCACTGATTTACGACTTTCCCTGGCTGTGGGCCTGCTAATCAGACCCACAGCCTAGCTGTTCTCTCTATCCAAATTGTACTCAGGTACTGAATTGGCACTGGGCCCTCTCCAAGTCCCTGTACCCAGGGCTGAGGTGTACCCAGAAGTCTCCCAGGGGCTGAAGCATGTATTATGCCACCCCTGGGCTGACTAACTAAACTGACACAACTGGCTGCACGACAGCTGGGGCAAGGTGGTGTACTCACCCTTTGCTTTAGATATAGTATACCTATATCTAACCCTAAAATGGACACACAGATCTCCTATCAGTCACTCCTATGGCAGGCCTTAACAATCCTGAAGGCAGAGTGCTTGGAATCGTGTGAGATGGTGCTCTGGCATGAGCTGAGCCTGTCTGCGGCTTTCGGGATCCATCCCTTAGCCGTTTCCATGATATCGCATACCATATACTCTTAAGTGCATTATAATCCTCGCGGTTATATGCCAACTCTGGTATCGCTTTATCAAAACATGTCGAGTAAGGTGTCATACGAATTGGAATACTAACCCCTCGCCAATTCTGGCGACGGGGTTAGCATTCCACCCTTCTAGAGGGACACGACATGTATGTAACCCCTAACCCCGGTTAAAGTCAGACAGAGCCTTAGCATCCACAAAATGGATGCTGCCACCGAGACACAAGTCTGCCCTCCTGCTGCTGGGAGTCCTCCCAGAGCAGGAGATAAGGACAAAGGGTTTCCTGCCAGGGGCGGTGCCAGCACCGTCCCAGACAGGATTTTGTGTATTGTAGGTAGGCAGGGCTTCAGAGGAAGGTGACTGCACGTGGCACCCCGGTGCTCACTGTGCATAGGCTGGCTTGAACCAGTTCCAGGGACACTCCAGATCCTGTGCTGGGGAAAAGCCCGCCAAGGAAGTGGGTGTAACCACCCCCCTCCTGGTCCCACCCCTAGGGCAGGACTTAGTCGCGTGCCAGCCCCCTTTTCCCAGATAAAGGTAGGGACTGGCCCCCTTCCAACTCAGATGATCTTTGAATCCTGAAACTACTTTCCACGAAAGGAACTCAAGACTTCTTCCTAAGATTTCTCCCTTGTGACTAAGGAGTAGTCACCCTGCATCCACAGGCACCATCTTAAGAACACTGCGGTCTGCTGCAAGTCTCTCCTCCGGATCAAGACTGCCCAGCTCGATGAGAACCGGCTTCCCTGGCCCCTCTGACCTCTACCTACATCATCAGTCACGCTGAGATTCGTGGGTGTGACGAGACCTCGAGGGACCGGCCATCTTCAAGACTGCACGACGCTTGCCCAGCACGACTCCCGAGGGACCCTCGACTGAGTGCTTTGGGGTAAGAGAAGCCCCGACCCTGAGCAGCTCCAGCACCGAAGAGCAGCCCCCCAGCATCTCCACGATCGGCGTGGGGCCCTTCTGCTTTTTGCTGCTCACCGCGTTGTTTGGCTACTAGCCCGCTGGCTTGTGGCCTTCCGAACGACGCCCGACGACAATACTGCTGCTAGTCTGGTTGCTCCAGACGGGCCCTTGCTTCCCTCCATCGGAGAAGTACCCTGGACCCTCCTGGTCCGGTTAAGACGCCATTTTAGGTCCACCGCGTGGGCCTTGCATTTGCCAAGACTTGTTGCCCAATCCTGGTTCCAGCGACGTCGACAGCAAGAACCTTCGTGGGACAGCTCGCACCTCCATCCTGGTCGCCGACAACGCCTCCTGGTCCGAGAGACTGCAGAGCCCAGCAGCGCCCACTCACCTGACTGCGGTGACTTCGCCCGGTGCCATCCTGGTGCCCACTTAATCACTGGCTAGTGATTCAAGAACTTGGTCCCCTCTGCTTTCAGGTTTTCTTCTTCCTTGATCCAGGCTTGGATCCATCGAACTTTTCTTCACTGGTCGCCTGCCAGCAACTTCCTTCTTCCAGGCTCCTGGTCCGGCACGAGGATTCCCGACGTCTTTTCAGACCTATGCAGCTGCAGCCCCTGGGCTAGGTAACTTCGGCATTTCGGTGCCCCAGCATAGCCTCACTATCCAAGGGTCAGGATCCACTGTCGTTTTCTCCCTACCAGGTCGGGTTCGCCCGTGAACACTAACTTTAACCTTACTAGCTTCCATAGACTTTGTCCCGCATCCCGCGTGAGAGTGCACACTCTGCACCCGAGTCCCCTAGGTCTCCTAGAAGTAATCTAACGATTATATAGTCAAGTCCTAGCGATTCCAAAGCCTATTAGTACTGTACTTACCTGCTAGTAATTTCGCATTCCACTTTTAGAGTATATGGTTTTTCGTGCCCCTCGGGCATTTGTGGATAACGTGCTAACTTAAGTATTTTTATAAGAGTTTTGTTGTGTGCTTAGCACCCTGTCCTCATAAAGAGTACAGGGTTGTTGTGATTCTAATAAATACATTGTTTATTTTCATAACACTTGTGTGGTGTCCTTTCACTGGGTGTTCAAGGGGTAATGTGATGGTAAAACAGCTGGCTTAACACGCCCTCTAGAGTCTTAGCCTTAGACTGCTCGTATCCATGCTACTAGGATAGCTGGTCTATAAGGTTGACTTACAACCAATCATCAATAAGGGTTGTTTGGACTGATATATAGTGATCACTAGAATAGTGAACACTGCACATCAGGCCAACTTCTCACACCAGTGTTTAGAATTGTAGGCCTAGCGGTTCCTAAGTCTAGAAAAGTATTACTTACCTGCTAGCAAGTTCGCATTCCACTTACTGTGTATATGGTTTTTCGTGCCCCTAGGGCATTTGTGTAAATTGTGCGACTTAAAGTATTTTCGTAAGAGTTTTGTTGTGTGCTTAGCTCCTTGACTCCTAAAGAGTTCAGGGTAGTCTTGTTATAAATAAATATCTGTTTATTTTCATAACAACTTGTGTGGTGTCCTTTCACTTGGTGTTCAAGGGGTAATGTGATGGTAAAACAGCTGGCTTAACACGCCCTCTAGAGTCTTAGCCTTAGACTGCTCGTATCCATGCTACTAGGATAGCTGGTCTATAAGGTTGACTTACAACCAATCATCAATAAGGGTTGTTTGGACGGATACATAGTGATCACTAGAATAGTGAGCACTGCATATCAGGCCAACTTCTCACACCTGTCCTGGGCACTCTGACAAGCCGTTGGCCCGGGGATGGGAGCCCCAGACGCCCGGGACCCGTGGAGCCCGTCCTGGGCACTCTGACCTGCCGTCGGCCTGGAGAAGGGAGCCCCAGGTGGCCTAGGGAGGTGTTGCCCAGGCATAGCCTATCTGGTCCCCATGGCAGAGAACCACCAGCCTCAGAGGGGTGTCCGGGCGTACCCTGCCCCTAGTAGTCCAGAGGAAAATTACCCCCCTTTCTTGTAATCTGTGCGCACCGAGTGATGTAGGGGACCCAAGGCGCGTGGGCACCCGATCTCCTGGAGCCCTCGCTGGGATCGGGGAGGCGAATGGCACCTCATCGGGACTTCCAGGGAAGTCCGGACATCTGGTCGCCCCATAGGAGAGGTGTGGCGCCGCGGCCAGGGCGACTGACGTTGGAATCTGGGGACCACGGTTCGATCCCCGGCTCCGCCGGCAGGTTAGCCCAGCACCATGTGACTCTGGGCAATAGCTCGCTTAATCTTCCCGACGGCCCCCAGTGCCTAGAGACCCTTACGGGTGATTGTGCGCTTTACAAATGTGGACTTTACTTTTACTTTATAGGAAAGCATTGCGGGCGACCAGATGGCCGAGGGGATCTGGGCGACCAGATGGCCGGGCACGAAAGGGAAGCCACCTGAACCCTCCGGACCCCGTCCCGGGCACCCTGCCGCACGGCAGGACCCAGGACGGAGCCCCGGGTGGGGAGGCCACCCTCCCCGGGGCCCCTGGGGCTCCTGAACCCAGCCAAGCACGGGGAGGCTCCACGGGCACCACGGAACACCGTCCCGGGACATTGGCAGTGCGGCAGGCCGGGGGACAGGGCCCAAGGCCGGAGCACCCCACCCGGGGCCCCGGCCGGGCCCCTGGACCCGTTGGCCTGGAGAAGGGAGACCCCGGACGACCGGGGGAGGACTGCCCGGTACCCATGGAGCCCTTCCCGGGTACTTTGCAACGCCGTTGGCCTCCTGGAGATGGGTGCGCCGGACGCCCGGGGGCGGGCTGCCCTGGACCCGTGGAGCCCGTCCTGGGCACTCTGCCATGCCGTCAGCCTGGATGGAGCCCCGGACGCCCGGGGGACGAAGGCCCGGGACGCATGGAGCCCGTCCCGGGCACTCTGCCATGCCGTCAGCCTGGATGGAGCCCCGGACGCCCGGGGGGACGACTGCCCAAGAGCCATGGAGCCCGACCCGGGCACTCCACCATGCCGTCAGCCTGGATGGAGCCCCGGGGCGCCCGGGGGACGAATGCCTGGGACGCATGGAGCCCGTCCTGGGCACTTTTCCATGCCGTCGGCCTGGAGCGCCCCGACACCCAGGGGAGGACCACCCTGGAAACCATGGAGCCCGACCCGGGCACTTTGCCATGCTGTCAGCCTGGATGGAGCCCCGGCCGCCCGGGGGGCGAAGGCCCGGGACGCATGGAGCCCGTCCCGGGCACTCTCC
>NC_136057.1:1564895451-1564897951 GCF_964261635.1 Lissotriton helveticus | reverse complement strand
TGCAGGATAAAGGTAGGAACTGGCCCCCTTCCAAATCAGATCATCTTTGTAATCAAGACACGACTTTCTACGAAAGGACATCAAGATTTCTTCTTCAAGATTCTCCCTTGTGACTAAGGAGTAGTCACCCTGCATCCGCAGGCACCATCTTAAGAACACTGCGGACTGCTGCAAGTCCTTCCTCCGGAATCCGACTGCCCAGCTCGACGAGAACCGGCTTCCCTGGTACCTCTGACCTCTACCCACCTCTACAGCCCAGCTGAGAACCGTGGGTGCGACGAGACCTCGAGGGACCGGCCATCTTCAAGACTGCACGACTTCTTTCCAGCACGACCGCCGAGAGATCCTCTGGTGAGTGCTTTGGGGACCGAGAAGCCCCGACCCTGAGCAGCTCCAGCACCGAAGTCCAGCCTCCCAGCATCTCCACGATCTGCGTGGGGCCCTTCTGCTTTTTGCTGCTCACCGCGTTGTTTGGCTACTAGCCCGCTGGCTTGTGGCCTTCCTGAAGATGCCCGACGACATCACTGCTGCTGGTCTGGTTGCTCCAGACTGGCCCTTGCTCCCTTCCAAAAGAGGAGCACCCCGGACCCTCCTGGTCCACTCCAGACGCCATTTTAGGTCCACCGCGTGGGCTTGAATTTGCCAAGACTTGTTGCCCCAATCCTGGGTCCAGCGACGTCAAAAGCATCATCCATCGTGGGACAGCTCGTACCTCCATCCTGGTCGCCGACAACGCCTCCTGGTCCGTGAGACTACAGAGCCCAGCAGCGCCCACTCACCTGACTGCGGTGACTTCGCCCGGTGCCATCCTGGTGCCCACTTAATCACTGGCTAGTGATTCAAGAACTTGGTCCCCTCTGCTTTCAGGTTTTCTTCTTCCCTGATCCAGGCTTGGATCCCTTCGAACTTTTCTTCACTGGCCGCCTGCCAGCAACTTCTTCTTCAGGCTCCTGGTTCGTCAGCGAGGAATCCCGACGTCTTTTCAGACCTATGCAGCCGCAGCCCCTGGGCTAGGTAACTTCGGCATTTCGGTGCCCCAGCATAGCCTCACTATCCAAGGGTCCAGATCCACTGTCGTTTTCGACCTACCTAGTCGGGTTCGCCCGAGAACAGTAACTTTGTGAGTTCTAGCTTCCATAGGCTTTTTCCCGCCTTACGCGTGAGAATTCCCACTCTGCACGTGGTGTCCCTAGGCCTCCTGCTCCTAACCTGAGTGTTTAGTATTGTAGGCCTAGCGTTTCTAAAGCCTCTGAGAATTGTTACTTACCTGCTAGTAATTCGCATTCCACTTTTAGAGTATATGGTTTTTCGTGCACCTCGGGCATTTGTATATACTGTGCTAACTTAAGTATTTTCGTAAGAGTTTTGTTGTGTGCCTAGCACCCTGTCCTCATAAAGAGTACAGGGCTGTTGTGATTCTAATAAATACACTGTTTATTTTCATAACACTTGTGTGGTGTCCTTTCACTGGTTGTTCAAGGGGTAATGTGATGGTAAAACAGCTGGCTTAACACTCCCTCTAGAGTCTTAGCCTTAGACTGCTCGTATCCATGCTACTAGGATAGCTGGTCTATAAGGTTGACTTACAACCAATCATCAATAAGGGTTGTTTGGACTGATATATAGTGATCACTAGAATAGTGAGCACTGCACATCAGGCCAACTTCTCACAACGGGCCCCGGTCCCGCGGAGGGGATCCGGAACTCCCGGGCCACCGACCTTCCCGCCGTGTTGAATCCTCCGGGCGGACTGCACGGACCCCACCCGTTTACCTCTCGACGGTTTCACGCCCTCTTGAACTCTCTCTTCAAAGTTCTTTTCAACTTTCCCTTACGGTACTTGTTGGCTATCGGTCTCGCGCCCGTATTTAGCCTTAGATGGAGTTTACCACCCGCTTTGGGCTGCATTCCCAAGCAACCCGACTCCGAGAAGACCCGATCCCGGCGCGCCGGGGGCCGCTACCGGCCTAACACCGTCCGCGGGGTGAGCCTCGATCAGAAGGACTTGGGCCCCCTGAGCGACGCCGGGGAGTCGGTCTTCTGTACGCCACATTTCCCGCGCCGGGCGGGGATTCGGCGCTGGGCTCTTCCCTCTTCACTCGCCGTTACTGGGGGAATCCTGGTTAGTTTCTTTTCCTCCGCTTAGTAATATGCTTAAATTCAGCGGGTCGCCACGTCTGATCTGAGGTCGTAGTCGGAAGCATGACGCCGGAGCGTCAAAGGGGGGTTTGCCGGGGCGGAGGCCGGGACCCTGCCGGAGCAGGGGGGCCCGGCGCAAGCCCGGCAGACCGCGCGCCCTCTTTCCCACAGATCGGATCCGGAAGGGGTTTCGCCCTCCCCGGGAAGCCGGCTGCGGAGGCGGGCGCCCGAGGCGCGTGCGCGCGGGCAGCCAGTGGGACACCACAGACAGCCTCGCACAGCACGCAGCCAGGCGCCCCGGGACGGGTCCCGGGGCAGACCGGTCGCCTGGCCCCTTTCTCGGGGGCCAGACGCACCGGCG
>NC_136057.1:1564850451-1564887951 GCF_964261635.1 Lissotriton helveticus | reverse complement strand
GTAGCTAGTAACGCTAAAGTTAGTGTTCACGGGCGAACCCGACCTGGTAGGGAGAAAACGACAGTGGATCCTGACCCTTGGATAGTGAGGCTATGCTGGGGCACCGAAATGCCGAAGTTACCTAGCCCAGGGGCTGCAGCTGCATATGTCTCAAAAGACGTCGGGAATCCTCTTTGCCGGACCAGGAGCCTGGAAGAAAGATGCTGGCAGGCGACCAGTGAAGATAGTTCGAAGTGATCCAAGCCTGGATCTGGAAGATGGATGACACCTGAAAGCAGAGGGGACCAAGTTCGTGACTACTAGCCAGTAGTCAGCGGGCACCAGGAGGGCACCGGATGGTAGTCACCTCGACTAGGTGAGTGGGCGACGCTGGCTCTGCAGATCTCACGGACCAGGAGGCGTTGTCGGCGACCAGGATGGAGAGGCGAGCTGTCCCACGATGGATGAAGCTGTCGGCGTCGAGGAACCCAGGATTGGGCAACAAAGCCTTGGCTAATTCAAGCCCACGCGGTGGACTCAAAATGGCGTCTTGAGTGGACCAGGAGGGTCCGGGGTGCTCCTCTTCTGGAAGGAGCAAGAGCCAGTCTGGAGCAACCAGACCAGCAGCAGTGATGTCGTCGGGCGTCGTTCAGAAGGCCACAAGCCAGCGGGCTAGTAGCCAAACAACGCGGTGAGCAGCAAAAAGCAGAAGGGCCCCACGCCGATCGTGGAGATGCTGGGGGGCTGCTCTTCGGTGCTGGAGCTGCTCAGGGTCGGGGCTTCTCGGACCCCAAAGCACTCGCCAGGAAATTACTCGGCGGGCTTGCTGTGCAGAAGTCGTGCAGTCTTGGCAATAGTCGGTCCCTTGAGGTCTCGTCGCACTCACGGTTCTCAGCTTGGCTGTAGAGGTGAGTAGAGGTCGGAGGTGCCAGGGAAGCCGGGTCTTGTCGAGCTGGGCAGTCGGATTCCGGAGGAAGGACTTACAGCAGACCGCAGTGTTCTTGCGATGGTGCCTGCGGATGCTGGGTGACTACTCCTTAGTCACAAGGGAGAATCTTGAAGAAGGAAATCTTGAAGTCCTTTCGCAGAAAGTCGTATCTTGATTCCAAAGATGATCTAATTTGGAAGGGGGCCTGCTCCTACCTTTATCTGGGAAAAGGGGGCTGGCACGCGACTAGGTCCTGCCCTATGGGTGGGACCAGGAGGGGGGTGGTTACACCCACTTCCTTGGCGGGCTTTTCCCCAGCTCAGGGTCTGGAGTGTCCCTGGAACTGGTTCAAGCCGGCCTATGCATAGTGAGCACCGGGGTGCCACTTGCAGTCACCTTCCTCTGAAGCCCTGCTGTGAGAAGTTGGCCTGATGTGCAGTGTTCACTATTCTAGTGATCACTATATATCAGTCCAAACAACCCTTATTGATGATTGGTTGTAAGTCAACCTTATAGACCAGCTATCCTAGTATCATGGATACGAGCAGTCTGTTTTACCATCACATTACCCCTTGAACACCCAGTGAAAGGACACCACACAAGTGTTATGAAAATAAACAATATATTTATTAGAATCACAACAACCCTGTACTCTTTATGAGGACAGGGTGCTAAGCACACAACAAAACTCTTACGAAAATACTTAAGTTAGCACGGTATACACAAATGCCCGAGGGGCACGAAAAACCATATACTTTAAAAGTGGAATGCGAAATTACTAGCAGGTAAGTACAGGACTAATAGGCTTTGGAATCGCTAGGACTTGACTAGGGAATCGTTAGATTACTTCTAGGAGACCTAGGGGACTCGGGTGCAGAGTGTGCACTCTCACGCGGGATGCGGGACAAAGTCTATGGAAGCTAGTAAAGTTAAAGTTAGTGTTTACGGGCGAACCCGACCTGGTAGGAAGAAAACGACAGTGGATCCTGACCCTTGGATAGTGAGGCTATGCTGGGGCACTGAAATGCCGAAGTTACCTAGCCCAGGGGCTGCAGCTGCATAGGTCTCAAAAGACGTCAGGAATCCTCGTTGCCGGACCAGGAGCCTGGAAGAAAGATGCTGGCAGGCGACCAGTGAAGATAGTTCGAGTTGATCCAAGCCTGGATCTGGAAGACGGATGACACCTGAAAGCAGAGGGGACCAAGTTCGGGACTACTAGCCAGTATTCAGTGGGCACCAGGAGGGCACCGGATGCTAGTCACCTCGACTAGGTGAGTGGGCGACGCTGGCTCTGCAGATCTCACGGACCAAGAGGCGTTGTCGGCGACCAGGATGGAGAGGCGAGCTGTCCCACGATGGATGAAGCTGTCGGCGTCGAAGTTACCCAGGATTGGGCAACAAGCCTTGGCTAATTCAAGCCCACGCGGTGGACTCAAAATGGCGTCTTGAGTGGACCAGGAGGGTCCTGGGTGCTCCTCTTCGGGAAGGGAGCAAGGGCCAGTCTGGAGCAACCAGACCAGCAGCAGTGATGTCATCGGGCGTCGTTCAGAAGGCCACAAGCCAGCGGGCTAGTAGCCAAACAACGCGGTGAGCAGCAAAAAGCAGAAGGGCCCCACGCAGATCGTGGAGATGCTGGGAGGCTGCACTTCGGTGCTGGAGCTGCTCAGGGTCGGGGCTTCTCGGACCCCAAAGCACTCACCAGGAAATTACTCGGCGGGCTTGCTGTGCAGAAGTCGTGCAGTCTTGCAGATGGCCGGTCCCTCGAGGTCTCGTCGCACCCACGGTTCTCAGCTGGGCTGTAGAGGTGGGTAGAGGTCAGAGGTGCCAGGGAAGCCGGTTCTCGTCGAGCTTGGCAGTCGGATTCCGGAGGAAGGACTTGCAGCAGACCGCAGTGTTCTTGCGATGGTGCCTGCGGATGCAGGGTGACTACTCCTTAGCCACAAGGGAGAAATCTTAGGAAGAAGTCTTGAGTTCCTTTCGTAGAAAGTAGTTTCAGGATTCAAAGATGATCTAATTTGGAAGGGGGCCTGCTCCTACCTTTATCTGGGAAAAGGGGGCTGGCACGCGACTAAGTCCTGCCCTAGGGGTGGGACCAGGAGAGGGGTGGTTACACCCACTTCCTTGGCGGGCTTTTCCCCAGCACAGGGTCTGGAGTGTCCCTGGAACTGGTTCAAGCCAGCCTATGCACAGTGAGCACCGGGGTGCCACGTGCAGTCACCTTCCTCTGAAGCCCTGCCTACCTACAATACACAAAATCCTGTCTGGGACGGTGCTGGCACCGCCCCTGGCAGGAAACCCTTTGTCCTTATCTCCTGCTCTGGGAGGACTCCCAGCAGCAGGAGGGCAGACTTGTGTCTCGGTGGCAGCATCCATTTTGTGGATGCTAAGGCTCTGTCTGACTTTAACCGGGGTTAGGGGTTACATACATGTCGTGTCCCTCTAGAAGGGTGGAATGCTAACCCCGTTGCCAGAATTGGCGAGGGGTTAGTATTCCAATTCGTATGACACCTTACTCGACATGTTTTGATAAAGCGATACCAGAGTTGGCATATAACCGCGAGGATTATAATGCACTTAAGAGTATATGGTATGCGATATCATGGAAACGGCTAAGGGATGGATCCCGAAAGCCGCAGACAGGCTCAGCTCATGCCAGAGCACCATCTCACACGATTCCAAGCACTCTGCCTTCAGGATTGTTAAGGCCTGCCATAGGAGTGACTGATAGGAGATCTGTGTGTCCATTTTAGGGTTAGATATAGGTATACTATATCTACAGCAAAGGGTGAGTACACCACCTTGCCCCAGCTGTCGTGCAGCCAGTTGTGTCAGTTTAGTTAGTCAGCCCAGGGGTGGCATAATACATGCTTCAGCCCCTGGGAGACTTCTGGGTACACCTCAGCCCTGGGTACAGGGACTTGGAGAGGGCCCAGTGCCAATTCAGTACCTGAGTACAATTTGGATAGAGAGAACAGCTAGGCTGTGGGTCTGATTAGAAGGCCCACAGCCAGGGAAAGTCGTAAACCAGTGCAGCAAAAAGCAAAAATCTGGGTGATCATAGGATTGCAGACCCTACTCTCCTACATGACCCCCCCCAAAACTTTGGGACAATAAACTAACCTTGACCAGGTGAGTCTTCTTGCTCTAAGTGGAAATACCTGGAGAGCCCATCAGCATTGCTGTGATCAGTACCAGGTCTATGCTCCACTGTAAAATCCATCCCCTGTAGGGAAATGGACCACCTAAGCAGTTTGGGGTTTTCACCCTTCATCTGATTTAGCCACAAGAGGGGCTTATGGTCTGTCTGAATGGTGAAGTGAGTGCCAAACAAGTAGGCCCTCAGCTTCTTCAGGGCCCAGACCACAGCAAAGGCCTCCCTCTCAATAGCTGACCAATTTTTCTCTCTGGGTGTCAACCTCCTACTAATGAAAGCAATAGGCTGATCATTACCATCAAAATTCAGTTGAGACAGAACAGACCCATAATTTCTGACAAACTTCCTATAGTACCCAGTCAGGCCCAAGAAAGCTCGAACCTGAGTCTGGGTGATTGGAGGAGTCCAGTCCTTGATGGCCTGTATCTTACTCTCCAGTGGCTGAACCTGGCCTCCACCTACAAGGTGTCCCAGGTATACAACCTGTGTCTGCCCTATCTGGCACTTTGTGGCCTTGATAGTGAGGCCTGCCTTTTGCAGAGCCTCTAACACTTTCCTCAGGTGGACCAGGTGATCCTCCCAGGTGGAGCTAAAGACAGCAATATCGTCTAGATATGCTGCACAGAAGTCATCCAGCCCAGTGAGGACTTGATTCACCAACCTTTGGAAGGTGGCAGGTGCATTTTTCAGTCCAAAGGGCATTACCACAAACTGATAATGACCTCCAGGGGTAGAAAATGCTGTCTTGGGTTTGGCCTCCTCAGCTAACCTGATTTGCCAATACCCAGCTGTCAAATCAAATGTACTTAAGAAGTTGGCAGAAGCCAATTTATCTATAAGTTCATCTGCTCTTGGTATTGGGTGGGCATCAGTCTTAGTGACTGCATTGAGGCCTCTGTAGTCTACGCAAAACCTCATCTCTTTCTTACCACCCTGGGTGTGAGGCTTTGGCACTAGAACTACTGGGCTAGCCCAAGGGCTATCTGAGGGCTCAATGACTCCCAGCTCCAACATTTTCTGCACTTCAGTTTTGATGCAGTCTCTAACATGATCAGTCTGTCTGTAGATTTTACTCTTGACAGGCAGACTGTCTCCAGTGTCAACATCATGGGTACACCAATCAGTTTGGCTGGGTGTCAGAGAGAACATATGTCTGAAGGATTGCAGGACTTGCCTGCAATCCTGTTGCTGATGTTCAGTGAGGCTGCCACAAAAGACAACACCATCAACTGATCCATCATCAGGATTCTGAGTGAGCAGGTCTGGGAGAGGGTCACTCTCTTCCTCCTGTCCCTCATCTGTGGCCATGAGCAAGCTCATGTCCTTCCTGTCAACATATGCCTTGAGCCTGTTAACATGGAGCACTCTGAGAGGGCTCCTGGGAGTTCCAAGGTCCACCAAGTAGGTAACCTCTCCCTTTTGCTCAATGATGGTGTGGGGCCCAGACCATTTGTCTTTCAGAGCTGCTGGGGCCACTGGCTCCAGCACCCACACCTTCTGTCCTGGCTGGTACACAGTCAGAACAGCCTTTTGGTCATGCCAAGCTTTTTGAAGTTCTTGGCTGGCCTCCAGGTTTTTAGATGCCTTCTCCATATACTCAGCCATCCTGGAGCGGAGACCAAGTACATAGTCCACTATGTTGGTTGCAGGCTTTTTGAGAGGTCTCTCCCATCCTTCCTTCACCAAACACAGGGGTCCTCTTACAGGATGCCCATACAGAAGCTCAAAAGGGCTGTAGCCAACCCCCTTCTGTGGGACCTCTCTGTAAGCAAACAAGAGGCAGGGGATCAGGACATTCCATCTTCTCCTAAGAGTTTCAGGTAGCCCATGAATCATCCCTTTGAGGGTCCTGTTGAATCTCTCAACAAGCCCATTGCATTGTGGGTGGTAGGGTGTTGTGAACTTGTAGTTCACACCACACTCCTTCCACATTGCAGTCAGATATCCTGACATGAAGTTTGTACCTCTGTCAGAAACAACCTCCTTAGGGAAGCCCACTCTGGAGAACACTCCAACTAGGGCCCTTGCCACTACAGGTGCTGTAGTGGTCCTAAGTGGAATAACTTCAGGATACCTGGTGGCATGATCCACTACCACCACTATAAACTTGTGCCCTGATGCTGTCTGGGGTTCCATTGGACATACAATGTCAATCCCCACTCTTTCAAAGGGAACCCCCACCACAGGTAGTGGTATGAGGGGGCCTTTGTTGTGCCACCTGACTTACCACTGGCTTGGCAAGTGACACAGGAGCGACAAAACTCCTTGGTATTCTCATTCATATGGGGCCAGTGAAAGTGTGAGACAAGCCTGTCCCAAGTCTTTGTCTGACCTAAATGACCTGCAAGCGGAATCTCATGGTCCAAGGTGAGAAGGAAACCTCTCAGAGACAAGGGGATGACCAGCCTCCTGGTTGCACCAGGCTTGGGGTCTCTTGACTCAGAGTACAGGAGTCCATCTTCCCAGTATACCCTGTGGGCACCTGTGGCATTCCCTGCAGCCTCAGCAGCAGCCTGCTGTCTGAGGGGTTCAAGGGAAGGGCAGTCTAACTGTGCCTTCTCCAGGTCTGCTCTGGAGGGTCCCCCTGAGCCCAGAAACTCAACTTGATCAAGTTCAAGCTCTTTAGGCTCAGTTTCCCTCAGTTCTCTCAGATCAGCCTCCTCAGAGACTTGATCCTCAACCTGGGGCAAGGGGGAAGGCAAAGCCTTACCCTTACTGCTCTTCTTCTTGGAAGGTGTCTGGTCCATAATTTCAGGATCCAGCACCTGTTCAGTGGGGCATTTTCTGGCCTGTGACCTAGTCACAGCAAGCACATGTGCTGGCAAGCCTAACATTTCCATGTGAGTCCTCTGCTCCACTTCTGACCATTGTGATGACTCCAAATCATTGCCCAACAAACAATCAACTGGGAGGTCTGAACTGACTACAACTTTCTTTTGTCCCTTCACTCCACCCCAGGAGAAAGCCACAATTGCCACACTATGACTAGTAGTGACATTGCTGGCATTGGTCACCAGGAAATCAGTACCTGGCATGATCTGTCCAGGGTCCACAAAGTTAGGTGTCACCATGGTGACACTGGCACAAGTGTCCCTATAGGCCTGAGCCATTTTGCCATTAATCAAAGGCGTCTGCCTGTATTTGCCCAAAGTATTGGGACTTATCTCAGGGGATATATCCATATCCCCTGTACAGACAAGGACAGCCTGAGTGAGTGTGCCAACTAAGTTGTCAGACCCCTCAGTTCCCAAGGTTAACCCAACTAATGCACTACCACTACTGACTGTACTAGGGGGTGCAGTTGCCTTAGGGGCTGTAGTGGCAGGAGTTTGTCCTCCTCTTTTGGTGCACTCACTAAACCAGTGAGATTTACTTTTGCAGTACTGGCACCACCTTTTTGACTGGCCTTCTTGAGTCTTCTTCTTCTGGGAAGCCTGACCACCACCCTCTTTGGTTTGTTGGGGACCTGGTGAAGACTTCTGGTCATTTTGTTCACTCTTTGCATTACCCTTCTGGTCTGCTTTCTTCTGACCACCCTGGTTCTGGTTCTGGTTCTGCTTGATCCTTATCCTGACCCATTTGTCTGCCTTCTTTCCCAATTCTTGGGGAGAGGTCAGATCTGAATCAACAAGGTGCTGGTGCAACAACTGGTTCTGACAATTGTTTAAAATGTGTTCTCTCATCATAAGATTATACAATCCTGTGTAATCTGTAACCTTGCTACCCAGCAACCAGCCCTCCAAAGCCTTAGTGGCACTATCCACAAAGTCAGACCAGTCCTGAGACTGAGTTTTCTGGGTGTCTCTGAACAGCAACCTGTACTGCTCAGTGGTTAAACCAAACCCATCAATCAGTGCATTTTTCAGGACCTGGTAATCATTAGCATCCTCCACTCTTGTAGTGAGGAGCTTATCTCTACCTTTACCATCAAAGGAGAGCCACAGTATAGCTGCCCACTGACTTCGGGGAATGCACTGCACAGTGCAGGCCCTCTCCAAAGCAGCCATCCATTTCTGGATATCATCCCCTTGCTTAAAGGGGGGCACTATCTTAGTCAGGTGTTTAGTATCTAAACCCTTCTCTCTATCTCTTGGGAGATTGCTGCCACCAGTGGGAGCTAGCCCACTCATCTGCTGCTCTCTAGCAAAAGCAAGCTTTTCTTTGGCCAGGGCAAGTTCTTCCCTTTCAATCCTCAGAGCAGCCTGTCTCATTCTAGCTTCATGCTCTATTCTCTGAGGGGAAGTCACTCTCCTCTGTGGAGAGTTTCTCCTCCTCTGGGAAGAGGCATTAGAGTGCAGAGATCTATTGGAGTCCCTAGAAAGAGATCTATCTCTCCTAACTCCAAGGTTAGGCCCACTTCGGGTTAGTACTGGGGGGCCCCCAGATCCTAGCCCAAGTAAGTCTAAGTTGGCCCTGGTTAGCCTTCTGACTACCTCAAGACCTTTGTCTACCTCATCCCCAGAGAGTTCCTCTTGATCCTCCTCCTCAACTGCAGTAGCAGTGTTGGGGAGGTCTGGATCCCCAGAGGTTCCCTCTAAGGCTGGCATATTCTCATGTAACTGAGAAATCTTTCTGGCATCATATGTCTCTAAGAGACCTATCAGAAAGGGAATGGTGGGGTTAGACCCCTGCTTCAGTTTCCTGGAGGTACAGACTTGTCTCATCTCCTGAAAACTGAGAGCTGCATATCTTGAAGTGACCTGTGGAGGGTCAACACTGACCAGGGGAGTCTCAGTAGATTCTCCCTGGGTAGACATGCTTTTCTAGTGAGGTGTAAGTGGTGCACTTACCTACACTATATGTTTGCCTACTGATCCCTTGCTAGAGTTGTAGTTTAGGGTGTGCTAGGCCCTAGGAGCTACAACAGCTGGTTCAGTAGAACTCAGAGTATTCTAAGCTAAGTTATATGTACCTTTAGTACTTATGTGATCTTTCACAAGATATTCTTAGGATATGTGTGGTAAAACAACAGCAAGCTCAAATCCCACCGCTGCCACCAATGTGAGAAGTTGGCCTGATGTGCAGTGTTCACTATTCTAGTGATCACTATATATCAGTCCAAACAACCCTTATTGATGATTGGTTGTAAGTCAACCTTATAGACCAGCTATCCTAGTAGCATGGATACGAGCAGTCTAAGGCTAAGACTCTAGAGGGCGTGTTAAGCCAGCTGTTTTACCATCACATTACCCCTTGAACACCCAGTGAAAGGACACCACACAAGTGTTATGAAAATAAACAATATATTTATTAGAATCACAACAACCCTGTACTCTTTATGAGGACAGGGTGCTAAGCACACAACAAAACTCTTACGAAAATACTTAAGTTAGCACGGTATACACAAATGCCCGAGGGGCACGAAAAACCATATACTTTAAAAGTGGAATGCGAAATTACTAGCAGGTAAGTACAGGACTAATAGGCTTTGGAATCGCTAGGACTTGACTAGGGAATCGTTAGATTACTTCTAGGAGACCTAGGGGACTCGGGTGCAGAGTGTGCACTCTCACGCGGGATGCGGGACAAAGTCTATGGAAGCTAGTAAAGTTAAAGTTAGTGTTTACGGGCGAACCCGACCTGGTAGGAAGAAAACGACAGTGGATCCTGACCCTTGGATAGTGAGGCTATGCTGGGGCACCGAAATGCCGAAGTTACCTAGCCCAGGGGCTGCAGCTGCATAGGTCTCAAAAGACGTCGGGAATCCTCGTTGCCGGACCAGGAGCCTGGAAGAAAGATGCTGGCAGGCGACCAGTGAAGATAGTTCGAAGTGATCCAAGCCTGGATCTGGAAGATGGATGACACCTGAAAGCAGAGGGGACCAAGTTCGTGACTACTAGCCAGTAGTCAGCGGGCACCAGGAGGGCACCGGATGGTAGTCACCTCGACTAGGTGAGTGGGCGACGCTGGCTCTGCAGATCTCACGGACCAGGAGGCGTTGTCGGCGACCAGGATGGAGAGGCGAGCTGTCCCACGATGGATGAAGCTGTCGGCGTCGAGGAACCCAGGATTGGGCAACAAAGCCTTGGCTAATTCAAGCCCACACGGTGGACTCAAAATGGCGTCTTGAGTGGACCAGGAGGGTCCGGGGTGCTCCTCTTCTGGAAGGGAGCAAGAGCCAGTCTGGAGCAACCAGACCAGCAGCAGTGATGTCGTCGGGCGTCGTTCAGAAGGCCACAAGCCAGCGGGCTAGTAGCCAAACAACACGGTGAGCAGCAAAAAGCAGAAGGGCCCCACGCAGATCGTGGAGATGCTGGGAGGCTGCACTTCGGTGCTGGAGCTGCTCAGGGTCGGGGCTTCTCGGACCCCAAAGCACTCACCAGGAAATTACTCGGCGGGCTTGCTGTGCAGAAGTCGTGCAGTCTTGCAGATGGCCGGTCCCTCGAGGTCTCGTCGCACCCACGGTTCTCAGCTGGGCTGTAGAGGTGGGTAGAGGTCAGAGGTGCCAGGGAAGCCGGTTCTCGTCGAGCTGGGCAGTCGGATTCCGGAGGAAGGACTTGCAGCAGACCGCAGTGTTCTTGCGATGGTGCCTGTGGATGCAGGGTGACTACTCCTTAGCCACAAGGGAGAAATCTTAGGAAGAAGTCTAGAGTTCCTTTCGTAGAAAGTAGTTTCAGGATTCAAAGATGATCTAATTTGGAAGGGGGCCTGCTCCTACCTTTATCTGGGAAAAGGGGGCTGGCACGCGACTAAGTCCTGCCCTAGGGGTGGGACCAGGAGGGGGGTGGTTACACCCACTTCCTTGGCGGGCTTTTCCCCAGCACAGGGTCTGGAGTGTCCCTGGAACTGGTTCAAGCCAGCCTATGCACAGTGAGCACCGGGGTGCCACGTGCAGTCACCTTCCTCTGAAGCCCTGCCTACCTACAATACACAAAATCCTGTCTGGGACGGTGCTGGCACCGCCCCTGGCAGGAAACCCTTTGTCCTTATCTCCTGCTCTGGGAGGACTCCCAGCAGCAGGAGGGCAGACTTGTGTCTCGGTGGCAGCATCCATTTTGTGGATGCTAAGGCTCTGTCTGACTTTAACCGGGGTTAGGGGTTACATACATGTCGTGTCCCTCTAGAAGGGTGGAATGCTAACCCCGTCGCCAGAATTGGCGAGGGGTTAGTATTCCAATTCGTATGACACCTTACTCGACATGTTTTGATAAAGCGATACCAGAGTTGGCATATAACCGCGAGGATTATAATGCACTTAAGAGTATATGGTATGCGATATCATGGAAACGGCTAAGGGATGGATCCCGAAAGCCGCAGACAGGCTCAGCTCATGCCAGAGCACCATCTCACACGATTCCAAGCACTCTGCCTTCAGGATTGTTAAGGCCTGCCATAGGAGTGACTGATAGGAGATCTGTGTGTCCATTTTAGGGTTAGATATAGGTATACTATATCTACAGCAAAGGGTGAGTACACCACCTTGCCCCAGCTGTCGTGCAGCCAGTTGTGTCAGTTTAGTTAGTCAGCCCAGGGGTGGCATAATACATGCTTCAGCCCCTGGGAGACTTCTGGGTACATCTCAGCCCTGGGTACAGGGACTTGGAGAGGGCCCAGTGCCAATTCAGTACCTGAGTACAATTTGGATAGAGAGAACAGCTAGGCTGTGGGTCTGATTAGCAGGCCCACAGCCAGGGAAAGTCATAAACCAGTGCAGCAAAAAGCAAAAATCTGGGTGATCATAGGATTGCAGACCCTACTCTCCTACACCTGCCTACCTAGGATACACAAAATCCTGTCTGGGACGGTGCTGGCACCGCCCCTGGCACGAAACCCTTTGTCCTTATCTCCTGCTCTGGGAGGACTCCCAGCAGCAGGAGGGCAGACTTGTGTCTCGGTGGCAGCATCCATTTTGTGGAGCTGAGGCTCTGTTTGACTTTAACCGGGGTTAGGGGTTGCATACATGTCGTGTCCCTCTAGAAGGGTGGAATGCTAACCCCGTCGCCAGAATTGGCGAGGGGTTAGTATTCCAATTCGTATGACACCTTACTCGACATGTTTTGATAAAGCGATACCAGAGTTGGCATATAACCGCGAGGATTATAATGCACTTAAGAGTATATGGTATGCGATATCATGGAAACGGCTAAGGGTTCGATCCCGAAAGCCGCAGACAGGCTCAGCTCGTGCCAGAGCACCATCTCACACGATTCCAAGCACTCTGCCTTCAGGATTGTTAAGGCCTGCCATAGGAGTGACTGATAGGAGATCTGTGTGTCCATTTTAGAGTTAGATATAGGTATACTATATCTAAAGCAAAGGGTGAGTACACCACCTTGCCCCAGCTGTCGTGCAGCCAGTTGTGTCAGTTTAGTTAGTCAGTCCAGGGGTGGCACAATACATGCTTCAGCCCCTGGGAGACCTCTGGGTGCACCTCAGCCCTGGGTACAGGGACTTGGAGAGGGCCCAGTGCCAATTCAGTACCTGAGTACAATTTGGATAGAGAGAACAGCTAGGCTGTGGGTCTGATTAGCAGGCCCACAGCCAGGGAAAGTCGTAAACCAGTGCAGCAAAAAGCAAAAATCTGGGTGATCATAGGATTGCAGACCCTACTCTCCTACGTAACCCCCCCCCCCCAAACTTTGGGACAATAAACTAACCTTGACCAGGTGAGTCTTCTTGCTCTAAGTGGAAATACCTGGAGAGCCCATCAGCATTGCTGTGATCAGTACCAGGTCTATGCTCCACTGTAAAATCCATCCCCTGTAGGGAAATGGACCACCTAAGCAGTTTGGGGTTTTCACCCTTCATCTGATTTAGCCACAAGAGGGGCTTATGGTCGGTCTGAATGGTGAAGTGAGTGCCAAACAAGTAGGCCCTCAGCTTCTTCAGGGCCCAAACCACAGCAAAGGCCTCCCTCTCAATAGCTGACCAATTTTTCTCTCTGGGTGTCAACCTTCTACTAATGAAAGCAATAGGCTGATCATTACCATCAAAATTCAGTTGAGACAGGACAGCCCCCACACCCAACTCAGAAGCATCTGTTTGGACAATGAATGGCTTGGAGTAATCTGGACTCTTTAGGATAGGTGCTGTGCACATGGCCTGCTTTAGGTCATTGAATGCTTTCTGACAGCTTGCTGTCCACTGAACTTTCTTTGGCATCTTTTTGCTTGTCAGGTCATTAAGAGGGGTCACTATGGACCCATAATTTCTGACAAACTTCCTATAGTACCCAGTCAGGCCCAAGAAAGCTCGAACTTGAGTCTGGGTGATTGGAGGAGTCCAGTCCTTGATGGCCTGTATCTTACTCTCCAGTGGCTGAACCTGGCCTCCACCTACAAGGTGGCCCAGGTATACAACCTGTGTCTGCCCTATCTGGCACTTTGTGGCCTTGATAGTGAGGCCTGCCTTTTGAAGGGCCTCTAACACTTTCCTCAGGTGGACCAGGTGATCCTCCCAGGTGGAGCTAAAGACAGCAATATCATCAAGATATGCTGTACAGAAGTCATCCAGCCCAGTGAGGACTTGATTCACCAACCTTTGGAAGGTGGCAGGTGCATTTTTCAAACCAAAGGGCATTACCACAAACTGATAATGCCCACCAGGGGTAGAAAATGCTGTCTTGGGTTTGGCCTCCTCAGCTAACCTGATTTGCCAATACCCAGCTGTCAAATCAAATGTACTTAAGAAGTTGGCAGAAGCCAATTTATCTATAAGTTCATCTGCTCTTGGTATTGGGTGGGCATCAGTCTTAGTGACTGCATTGAGGCCTCTGTAGTCTACGCAAAACCTCATCTCTTTCTTACCACCCTGGGTGTGAGGCTTTGGCACTAGAACTACTGGGCTAGCCCAAGGGCTATCTGAGGGCTCAATGACTCCCAGCTCCAACATTTTCTGCACTTCAGTTTTGATGCAGTCTCTAACATGATCAGGCTGTCTGTAGATTTTACTCTTGACAGGCAGACTGTCTCCAGTGTCAACATCATGGGTACACCAATCAGTTTGGCTGGGTGTCAGAGAGAACATATGTCTGAAGGATTGCAGAACTTGCCTGCAATCCTGTTGCTGATGTTCAGTGAGGCTGCCACAAAAGACAACACCATCAACTGATCCATCATCAGGATTCTGAGTGAGCAGGTCTGGGAGAGGGTCACTCTCTTCCTCCTGTCCCTCATCTGTGGCCATGAGCAAGCTCATGTCCTTCCTGTCAACATATGCCTTGAGCCTGTTAACATGGAGCACTCTGAGAGGGCTCCTGGGAGTTCCAAGGTCCACCAAGTAGGTAACCTCTCCCTTTTGCTCAATGATGGTGTGGGGCCCAGACCATTTGTCTTTCAGAGCTGCTGGGGCCACTGGCTCCAGCACCCACACCTTCTGTCCTGGCTGGTACACAGTCAGAACAGCCTTTTGGTCATGCCAAGCTTTTTGAAGTTCTTGGCTGGCCTCCAGGTTTTTAGATGCCTTCTCCATATACTCAGCCATCCTGGAGCGGAGACCAAGTACATAGTCCACTATGTTGGTTGCAGGCTTTTTGAGAGGTCTCTCCCATCCTTCCTTCACCAAACACAGGGGTCCTCTTACAGGATGCCCATACAGAAGCTCAAAAGGGCTGTAGCCAACCCCCTTCTGTGGGACCTCTCTGTAAGAAAACAAGAGGCAGGGGATCAGGACATCCCATCTTCTCCTAAGAGTTTCAGGTAGTCCATGAATCATCCCTTTCAGGGTCCTGTTGAATCTCTCAACAAGCCCATTGCATTGTGGGTGGTAGGGTGTGGTGAACTTGTAGTTCACTCCACACTCCTTCCACATTGCAGTCAGATATCCTGACATGAAGTTTGTACCTCTGTCAGAAACGACCTCCTTAGGGAAACCCACTCTGGAGAACACTCCAACTAGGGCTCTTGCCACTACAGGTGCTGTAGTGGTCCTAAGGGGTATAGCTTCAGGATACCTGGTGGCATGATCCACCACCACCAGTATAAACTTGTGCCCTGATGCTGTCTGGGGTTCCATTGGACCAACAATGTCAATCCCCACTCTTTCAAAGGGAACCCCCACCACAGGTAGTGGTATGAGGGGGGCCTTTGTTGTGCCACCTGACTTACCACTGGCTTGGCAAGTGACACAGGAGCGACAAAACTCCTTGGTATTCTCATTCATATGGGGCCAGTGAAAGTGTGAGACAAGCCTGTCCCAAGTCTTTGTCTGACCTAAGTGACCTGCAAGGGGAATCCCATGGGCCAAGGTGAGAAGGAAACCTCTCAGAGACAAGGGGATGACCAGCCTCCTGGTTGCACTAGGCTTGGGGTCTCTTGACTCAGAGTACAGGAGTCCATCTTCCCAGTATACCCTGCGGGCACCTGTGGCATTCCCTGCAGCCTCAGCAGCAGCCTGCTGTCTGAGGGGTTCAAGGGAAGGGCAGTCTAACTGTGCCTTCCCCAGGTCTGCTCTGGAGGGTCCCCCTGAGCCCAGAAACTCAACTTGATCAAGTTCAAGCTCTTTAGGCTCAGTTTCCCTCAGTTCTCTCAGATCAGCCTCCTCAGAGACTTGATCCTCAACCTGGGGCAAGGGGGAAGGCAAAGCCTTAACCCTACTGCTCTTCTTCTTGGAAGGTGTCTGGTCCATAATTTCAGGATCCAGCACCTGTTCAGTGGGGCATTTTCTGGCCTGTGACCTAGTCACAGCAAGCACATGTGCTGGCAAGCCTAACATTTCCATGTGAGTCCTCTGCTCCACTTCTGACCATTGTGATGACTCCAAATCATTGCCCAACAAACAATCAACTGGGAGGTCTGAACTGACTACAACTTTCTTTTGTCCCTTCACTCCACCCCAGGAGAAAGACACAATCGCCACACTATGACTAGTAGTGACATTGCTGGCATTGGTCACCAGGAAATCTGTACCTGGCATGATCTGTCCAGGGTCCACAAAGTTAGGTGTCACCATGGTGACACTGGCACAAGTGTCCCTATAGGCCTGAGCCATTTTGCCATTAATCAAAGGTGTCTGCCTGTATTTGCCCAAAGTATTGGGACTTATCTCAGGGGATATATCCATATCCCCTGTACAGACAAGGACAGCCTGAGTGAGTGTGCCAACTAAGTTGTCAGACCCCTCAGTACCCAAGGTTAACCCAACTAATGCCTTGGGAGGTACACTACCACTACTGACTGTACTAGGGGGTGCAGTTGCCTTAGGGGCTGTAGTGGCAGGAGTTTGTCCTCCTCTTTTGGTGCACTCACTAAACCAGTGAGATTTACTTTTGCAGTATTGGCACCACCTTTTTGACTGGCCTTCTTGAGTCTTCTTCTTCTGGGAAGCCTGACCACCACCCTCTTTGGTTTGTTGGGGACCTGGTGAAGACTTCTGGTCATTTTGTTCACTCTTTGCATTACCCTTCTGGTCTGCTTTCTTCTGACCACCCTGGTTCTGGTTCTGGTTCTGCTTGATCCTTGTCCTGACCCATTTGTCTGCCTTCTTTCCCAATTCTTGGGGAGAGGTCAGATCTGAATCAACAAGGTGCTGGTGCAACAACTGGTTCTGACAATTGTTTAAAATGTGTTCTCTCATCATAAGATTATACAATCCTGTGTAATCTGTAACCTTGCTACCCAGCAACCAGCCCTCCAAAGCCTTAGTGGCACAATCCACAAAGTCAGACCAGTCCTGAGACTGAGTTTTCTGGGTGTCTCTGAACAGCAACCTGTACTGCTCAGTGGTTAAACCAAACCCATCAACCAGTGCATTTTTCAGGACCTGGTAATCATTAGCATCCTCCACTCTTGTAGTGAGGAGCTTATCTCTACCTTTACCATCAAAGGAGAGCCACAGTATAGCTGCCCACTGACTTCGGGGAATGCACTGCACAGTGCAGGCCCTCTCCAAAGCAGCCATCCATTTCTGGATATCATCCCCTTGCTTAAAGGGGGGCACTATTTTAGTCAGGTGTTTAGTATCTAAACCCTTCTCTCTATCTCTTGGGAGATTGCTGCCACCAGTGGGAGCTAGCCCACTCATCTGCTGCTCTCTAGCGAAAGCAAGCTTTTCTTTGGCCAGGGCAAGTTCTTCCCTTTCAATCCTCAGAGCAGCCTGTCTCATTCTAGCTTCATGCTCTATTCTCTGAGGGGAAGTCACTCTCCTCTGTGGAGAGTTCCTCTTCCTCTGGGAACAGGCATTAGAGTGCAGAGATCTATTGGAGTCCCTAGAAAGAGATCTATCTCTCCTAACTCCAAGGTTAGGCCCACTTCGGGTCAGTACTGGGGGTCCCCCAGATCCTAGCCCAAGTAAGTCTAAGTTGGCCCTGGTTAGCCTTCTGACTACCTCAAGACCTTTGTCTACCTCATCCCCAGAGAGTTCCTCTTGATCCTCCTCCTCAACTGCAGTAGCAGTGTTGGGGAGGTCTGGATCCCCAGAGGTTCCCTCTAAGGCTGGCATGTTCTCATGTAACTGAGAAATCTTTCTGGCATCATATGTCTCTAAGAGACCTATCAGAAAGGGAATGGTGGGGTTAGACCCCTGCTTCAGTTTCCTGGAGGTACAGACTTGTCTCATCTCCTGGAAACTGAGAGCTGCATATCTTGAAGTGACCTGTGGAGGGTCAACACTGACCAGGGGAGTCTCAGTAGATTCTCCCTGGGTAGACATGCTTTTCTAGTGAGGTGTAAGTGGTGCACTTACCTACACTATATGTTTGCCTACTGATCCCTTGCTAGAGTTGTAGTTTAGGGTGTGCTAGGCCCTAGGAGCTACAACAGCTGGTTCAGTAGAACTCAGAGTATTCTAAGCTAAGTTATATGTACCTTTAGTACTTATGTGATCTTTCACAAGATATTCTTAGGATATGTGTGGTAAAACAACAGCAAGCTCAAATCCCAACCGCTGCTCACCAATGTGAGAAGTTGGCCTGATGTGCAGTGCTCACTATTCTAGTGATCACTATATATCAGTCCAAACAACCCTTATTGATGATTGGTTGTAAGTCAACCTTATAGACCAGCTATCCTAGTAGCATGGATACGAGCAGTCTAAGGCTAAGACTCTAGAGGGCGTGTTAAGCCAGCTGTTTTACCGTCACATTACCCCTTGAACACCCAGTGAAAGGACACCACACAAGTGTTATGAAAATAAACAATGTATTTATTAGAATCACAACAGCCCTGTATTACTAGCAGGTAAGTACAGTACTAATAGGCTTTGGAATCGCTAGGACTTGACTATGGAATCGTTAGATTACTTCTAGGAGGCCTAGGGGACTCGGGTGCAGAGTGTGCACTCTCACGCGGGATGCGGGACAAAGTCTATGGTAGCTAGTAACGCTAAAGTTAGTGTTCACGGGCGAACCCGACCTGGTAGGGAGAAAACGACAGTGGATCCTGACCCTTGGATAGTGAGGCTATGCTGGGGCACCGAAATGCCGAAGTTACCTAGCCCAGGGGCTGCAGCTGCATATGTCTCAAAAGACGTTGGGAATCCTCGTTGCCGGACCAGGAGCCTGGAAGAAAGATGCTGGCAGGCGACCAGTGAAGATAGTTAGAAGTGATCCAAGCCTGGATCTGGAAGATGGATTACACCTGAAAGCAGAGGGGACCAAGTTCGTGACTACTAGCCAGTAGTCAGCGGGCACCAGGAGGGCACCGGATGGTAGTCACCTCGACTAGGTGAGTGGGCGACGCTGGCTCTGCAGATCTCACGGACCAGGAGGCGTTGTCGGCGACCAGGATGGAGAGGCGAGCTGTCCCACGATGGATGAAGCTGTCGGCGTCGAGGAACCCAGGATTGGGCAACAAAGCCTTGGCTAATTCAAGCCCACGCGGTGGACTCAAAATGGCGTCTTGAGTGGACCAGGAGGGTCCGGGGTGCTCCTCTTCTGGAAGGGAGCAGAGCCAGTCTGGAGCAACCAGACCAGCAGCAGTGATGTCGTCGGGCATCGTTCAGAAGGCCACAAGCCAGCGGGCTAGTAGCCAAACAACGCGGTGAGCAGCAAAAAGCAGAAGGGCCCCACGCCGATCGTGGAGATGCTGGGGGGCTGCTCTTCGGTGCTGGAGCTGCTCAGGGTCGGGGCTTCTCGGACCCCAAAGCACTCGCCAGGAAATTACTCGGCGGGCTTGCTGTGCAGAAGTCGTGCAGTCTTGGCAATAGTCGGTCCCTTGAGGTCTCGTCGCACTCACGGTTCTCAGCTTGGCTGTAGAGGTGAGTAGAGGTCGGAGGTGCCAGGGAAGCCGGGTCTTGTCGAGCTGGGCAGTCGGATTCCGGAGGAAGGACTTACAGCAGACCGCAGTGTTCTTGCGATGGTGCCTGCGGATGCAGGGTGACTACTCCTTAGTCACAAGGGAGAATCTTGAAGAAGGAAATCTTGAAGTCCTTTCGCAGAAAGTCGTATCTTGATTCCAAAGATGATCTAATTTGGAAGGGGGCCTGCTCCTACCTTTATCTGGGAAAAGGGGGCTGGCACGCGACTAGGTCCTGCCCTATGGGTGGGACCAGGAGGGGGGTGGTTACACCCACTTCCTTGGCGGGCTTTTCCCCAGCTCAGGGTCTGGAGTGTCCCTGGAACTGGTTCAAGCCGGCCTATGCATAGTGAGCACCGGGGTGCCACTTGCAGTCACCTTCCTCTGAAGCCCTGCCTACCTAGGATACACAAAATCCTGTCTTGGACGGTGCTGGCACCGCCCCTGGCAGGAAACCCTTTGTCCTCATCTCCTGCTCTGGGAGGACTCCCAGCAGCAGGAGGGCAGACTTGTGTCTCGGTGGCAGCATCCATTTTGTGGAGCTGAGGCTCTGTTTGACTTTAACCGGGGTTAGGGGTTACATACATGTCGTGTCCCTCTAGAAGGGTGGAATGCTAACCCCGTCGCCAGAATTGGCGAGGGGTTAGTATTCCAATTCGTATGACACCTTACTCGACATGTTTTGAGAAAGCGATACCAGAGTTGGCATATAACCGCGAGGATTATAATGCACTTAAGAGTATATGGTATGCGATATCATGGAAACGGCTAAGGGATCGATCCCGAAAGCCGCAGACAGGCTCAGCTCGTGCCAGAGCACCATCTCACACGATTCCAAGCACTCTGCCTTCAGGATTGTTAAGGCCTGCCATAGGAGTGACTGATAGGAGATCTGTGTGTCCATTTTAGAGTTAGATATAGGTATACTATATCTAAAGCAAAGGGTGAGTACACCACCTTGCCCCAGCTGTCGTGCAGCCAGTTGTGTCAGTTTAGTTAGTCAGTCCAGGGGTGGCACAATACATGCTTCAGCCCCTGGGAGACCTCTGGGTGCACCTCAGCCCTGGGTACAGGGACTTGGAGAGGGCCCAGTGCCAATTCAGTACCTGAGTACAATTTGGATAGAGAGAACAGCTAGGCTGTGGGTCTGATTAGCAGGCCCACAGCCAGGGAAAGTCGTAAACCAGTGCAGCAAAAAGCAAAAATCTGGGTGATCATAGGATTGCAGACCCTACTCTCCTACATCCGTGCACTAGAGGTGACAAAGGGGACCCAAGGCGCGAAAGTACCCGACCTCCTGGAGCCCTCGCTCGGATCCGGGAGGCAAATGGCACCTCATCGGGACTTCCAGGGAAGTTCGGCCATCTGGTCGCCCCCATTGGAAAGCATTGCGGGCGACCAGATGGCCGAGGCGGTCCGGGCGACCAGATGGCCGAGGGGATACGGGCGACCAGATGGCCGAGGGGATACGCGCGACCAGATGGCCGAGGGGATCCGGGCGACCAGATGGCCGGGCACGAAAGGGACGCCATCTGGTCGCCCCGTGCCCCGACGAAGGAGGGAGCGGGCGCCCGGGGCATTGCGGGCCGGAGGCCCGGGTCCCCAGCCGGGCCACAGCCATGGAGGCTGCCAGGGGCCGGCGGACCCTCCGACCTGGGGCCCGCTTACACCTTGACAAGCAGGGGAGGCCTGCAAGGGACCGACGGACCCCTGTCCTGGGCCCTGGGTGGAGCGGCAGCCCGGGGGACCGGGCCCAGGGCCGGAGCGCCCGACCCGGGGCAACGACCGGGCCCCTGGACCCAGCCAGGGCTCCTAGGCCCGGAGGCGCAGGGGAAGCCTCCCCGGGCCCGCCGGACCCCGTCCCGGGCACCCTGCCCCGCGGCAGGACCCAGGACAGAGCCCGGGGTGGGGAGGCCAGCCTCCCCGGGGCCCTCAGGGGCCCTGGGTCGGGCTCCTGAACCCAGCCAAGCACGGGGAGGCTCCCCGGGCACCACGGAATCCCTTCCCGGGCCCTTGGCAGTGCGGCAGGCTGGGAGACAGGGCCCAGGGCCGGAGCACCCGACCCGGGGCCCGGAACGGCCCCTGGACCCAGCCGGGGCTCCCAAGCCCGGAGGCGCATGGGACACCTACCCGGACCCATGGAGCCCGACCTTCGGCATTGAGCCATGCCGTTGGCCTGGAGATGGGTGCCCCGGACGCCCGGGGGAGGTCTGTCCGGGACACATGGAGCCCGTCCTGGGCATTGAGCCATGCCGTTGGCCTGGGGAAGGGAGCCCCCCCGGACGCCCGGGGGAGGACTGCCCGGTACCCGTGGAGCCCTTCCCGGGTACTTTGCAACGCCGTTGGCCTCCTGGAGATGGGTGCCCCAGATGCCCGGGGGAGGCCTGCGCGGGACCCATGGAGCCTGTCCTGGGCATTGAGCCATGCCGTTGGCCTGGAGGTGGGAGCCCCGGACGCCCGGGAGCGGGCTGCCCGGGACCCATGGAGCCCGTCCTGGACACTTTGACATGCCGTCGGCCTGGAGGAGGGTGCCCCGGACGCCCGGGGGAGGCCTGTCCGGGACCCGTGGAGCCCTTCCCGGGTACTTTGCCAATGCCGTTGGCATCATGGAGATGGGTGCCCCGGACGCCCGGGGAGGACTGCCCGGTACCCGTGGAGCCCTTCCCGGGTACTTTGCAACGCCGTTGGCCTCCTGGAGATGTGTGCCCCGAACGCCCGGGGAGGGGGGGAGAGAGATCTGTCCGGGGCCCGTGGAGCCCGTCCTGGGCACTTTGACATGCCGTCGTCCTGGAGGTGGGAGCCCCGGACTCCCGGGGGAGGGCTGCCCGGGACCCATGGAGCCCTTCCCGGGTACTCTGCCATCCCCTTGGCCTCCTGGAGATGGGTGCCCCGGACGCCCGGGGGAGGTCTGTCCTGGGCCCATGGAGCCCGTCCTGGGCAGTGTGACATGCCGTCGGCCTGGAGGTGGAAGCCCCGGACGCCCGGGGGGGGGAGGCTGCCCAGGACCCGTGGAGCCCTTCCCGGGTACTTTGCCATCCCGTTGGCCTCCTGGAGATGGGTGCCCCGGACGCCCGGGGGGAGGTCTGTCTGGGACCCCTGGAGCCCGTCCTGGGCAGTTTGACACGCCGTCGGCCTGGAGGTGGGAGCCCCGGACGCCTGGGGGAAGGCTGCCCAGGACCATTGGAGCCCTTCCCGGGTACTTTGCCATCCCGTTGGCCTCCTGGAGATGGGTGCCCCGGACGCCCGGGGGAGGACTGTCCCGGACACGTGGAGCCCGTCCTGGGCATTGAGCCATGCCGTTGGCCCGGAGAATGGAGCCCCCGGACGCCCGGGGGAGGTGTTGCCCAGGCATATCTTATCTGGTCCCCCGGGCAGAGAACCACCAGCCCTGTAGGGGTGTCCGGGCGTACCCTGCCCCTAGTAATCCGGAGGGAAATTACCCCCCTTTCTTGTAATCCGTGCACGCGAGGTGACAGAGGGGACCCAAGGCGTGAAAGTACCCGACCTCCTGGAGACCTTGCTGGGATCGGGGAGGCAAATGGCACCTCATCGGGACTTCCAGGGAAGCCCGGCCATCTGGTCGCCCCATTGGAAAGCATTGTGGGCGACCAGATGGCCGAGCGGAAACGTGCGACCAGATGGCCGGGATCGAAAGGACTCCCAGCTCCCCATCCATCCCAAGCCTTCGCGGTAGGGTTCCTGACTGCCTGCCCACGCAAGGCAGGGCTCTTGGACCCCGGCTGGGCCTCAGGCGCAGGTTGGGCCACCGGAGCTCTAGGGCCCGGACGACCTGGGGGAGGAATGCCCGGGACCCGTGGAGCCCGTCCTGGGTACTTTGACATGCCGTCAGCCTGGAGGTGGGTGCCCCGGACGGCCGGGGGAAGCTGCCCGGGACCCATGGAGCCCGTCCTGGGTACTTTGACATGCCGTCGGCCTGGAGGTGGGAGCCCCGGACGCCCGGGGGGAGGTCTGCCCGGGACCCATGGAGCCCGTCCTGGGTACTTTGCCAATGCCGTTGGCCTCATGGAGATGGGTGCCCCGGACGCCCGGGGGAGGTCTGCCCGGGACCCATGGAGCCCGTCCTGGGTACTTTGCCAATGCCGTTGGCCTCCTGGAGATGGGTGCCCTGGACGCCCAGGGGAGGTCTGCCCGGGACCCATGGAGCCCGTCCTGGGTACTTTGCCAATGCCGTTGGCCTCCTGGAGATGGGTGTCCCGGACGCCCGGGGGAGGACTGTCCCGGACTCATGGAGCCCGTCCTGGGCACTTTGACATGCCGTCGGCTTGGAGGTGGGAGCCCCGGACGCCCGGGGGGAGGGCTGCCCGGGACCCATGGAGCCCGACCCGGGCACTCTGCCATGCCGTCAGCCTGGATGGAGCCCCGGGCGCCTGGGGGACGAATGCCCGGGACGCATGGAGCCTGTCCTGGGCACTTTTCCATGCCTTCGGCCTGGAGCCCCCAGACACCCAGGGGAGGACCACCGTGAAAACCATGGAGCCCGACCTGGGCACTCTGCCATGCCGTCAGCCTGCATGGAGCCCCGGACGCCTGGGGGACGAATGCCCGGGACGCATGGAGCCCGTCCTGGGCACTTTTCTATGCCGTCGGCCGAGATGGAGCCCCGGACGCCCGGGGGACGACTGCCCAAGAGCCATGGAGCCCGTCTTGGGCAATTTGACATGCAGTTGGCCTGGAGGAAGGAAGCCTAGGGAGGTGTTGCCCAGGCATTGCCTATCTGGTCCCCATGGCAGAGAACCACCAGCCCTGGATGGGGTGTCCGGGCGTACCCTGCCCCTAGTAATCCGGAGGGAAATTACCCCCCTTTCTTGTAATCTGTGCACGCGAGGTGACAGAGGGGACCCAAGGCGTGAAAGAACCCGACCTCATGGAGCCCTCGCTGGGATCCGGGAGGCGAATGGCACCTCATCGAGACTTCCAGGGAAGTTCGGCCATCTGGTCCCCCCCATAGGAAAGCGTTGCGGCGACCAGATGCCCGAGGGGATCCGGGCGACCAGATGGCCGAGGGAATCTGGGCGATCAGATGGCCGGGCATGGAGGTGAAGCCGCCTGGACTCTTCCCCACCCCGTCCCCGTCCCGGGACGAATGCCCGGGACGCATGGAGCCCGTCCTGGGCACTTTTCCATGCCGTCGGCCTGGAGCGCCCCGACACCCAGGGGAGGACCACCCTGGAAACCATGGAGCCCGACCCGGGCACTCTGCCATGCTGTCAGCCTGGATGGAGCCCCGGACGCCCGGGGGACGAAGGCCCGGGACGCATTGAGCCCGTCCCGGGCACTCTGCCATGCCGTCGGCCTGGAGCGCCCCGACACCCAGGGGAGGACCACCCTGGAAACCATGGAGCCCGACCCGGGCACTCTGCCATGCTGTCAGCCTGGATGGAGCCCCGGACGCCCGGGGGACGAAGGCCCGGGACGCATGGAGCCCGTCCCGGGCACTCTGCCATGCCGTCGGCCTGGAGCGCCCCGACACCCAGGGGAGGACCACCCTGGAAACCATGGAGCCCGACCCGGGCACTCTGCCATGCCGTCAGCCTGGATGGAGCCCTGGACGCCCGGGGGACGACTGCCCAAGAGCCCGGGGGACGAATGCCCGGGACGCATGGAGCCCGTCCTGGGCACTTTTCCATGCCATTGGCCTGGAGCGCCCCGACACCCAGGGGAGGACCACCCTGAAAACCATGGAGCCCGACCCGGGCACTCTGCCATGCCGTCAGCCTGGATGGAGCCCCGGACGCCCGGGGGACGAATGCCCGGGACGCATGGAGCCCATCCTGGGCACTTTTCTATGCCGTCGGCCGGGATGGAGCCCCGGGCGCCCGGGTGACGACTGCCCAAGAGCCATGGAGCCCGTCCTGGGCAATTTGACATGCAGTTGGCCTGGAGGAAGGAAGCCCCGGGTGGCCTAGGGAGGTGTTGCCCAGGCATAGCCTATCTGGTCCCCATGGCAGAGAACCACCAGCCCTGGAGGGGTTTCCGGGCATACCCTGCCCCTAGTAATCCGGAGGGAAATTACCCCCCTTTCTTGCAATCTGTGCACGCGAGGTGACAGAGGGGACCCAAGGCGTGAAAGAACCCGACCTCATGGAGCCCTAGCTGGGATCCGGGAGGCGAATGGCACCTCATCGGGACTTCCAGGGAAGTTCGGCCATCTGGTCGCCCCATAGGAAAGCGTTGCGGGCGACCAGATGGCCGAGGGGATCAGGGCGACCAGATGGCCGAGGGGATCTGGGCTACCAGATGGCCGGGCATGGAGGTGAAGCCGCCTGGACTCTTCCCCACCCCGTCCCCGTCCCGGGACGAATGCCCGGGACGCATGGAGCCCGTCCTAGGCACTTTTCCATGCCGTCAGCCTGGAGCGCCCCGACACCCAGGGGAGGACCACCCTGGAAACCATGGAGCCAGACCCGGGCACTCTGCCATGCTGTCAGCCTGGATGGAGCCCCGAAGGCCCGGGACGCATGGAGCCCGTCCCGGGCACTCGGCCATGCCGTCGGCCTGGAGCGCCCCAACACCCAGGGGAGGACGACCTTGGAAACCATGGAGTCCGACCCGGGCACTCTGCCATGCCGTCAGCCTGGATGGAGCCCCGGACGCCCGGGGGACGAATGCCCGGGACGCATGGAGCCCGTCCTGGACACTTTTCCATGCCGTCGGGGTGGAGCGCCCCGACACCCAGGGGGGGACCACCCTGGAAACCATGGAGCCCGACCCGGGCACTCTGCCATGCCGTCAGCCTGGATGGAGCCCCGGACGCCCGGGGGACGAAGGCCTGGGACGCATGGAGCCCGTCCCGGGCACTCTGCCATGCCGTCAGCCTGGATGGAGCCCCGGATGCCCGGGGGACGAATGCCCGGGACGCATGGAGCCCGTCCTGGGCACTTTTCCATGCCGTCGGGGTGGAGCGCCCCGACACCCAGGGGGGGACCACCCTGGAAACCATGGAGCCCGACCCGGGCACTCTGCCATGCCGTCAGCCTGGATGGAGCCCCGGACGCCCGGGGGACGAAGGCCTGGGACGCATGGAGCCCGTCCCGGGCACTCTGCCATGCCTTCGGCCTGGATGGAGCCCCGGACGCCCGGGGGACGACTGCCCAAGAGCCATGGAGCCCGTCCTGGGCAATTTGACATGCCGTCGGCCTGGAGGAAGGAAGCCCCGGGTGGCCTAGGGAGATGTTACCCAGGCATAGCCCATCTGGTCCCCCGGGGAGAGAACCACCAGCCTTGGAGGGGTGTCCGGGCATACCCTTCTCCCTAGTAATCCGGAGGAAAATTACCCCCTTTTCTTGTAATCTGTGCACGCAAGGTGACAGAGGGGACCCAAGGCGCGAATGTACCCGACCTCCTGGAGCCCTCGCTGGGATCCGGGAGGCAAATGGCACCTCATCGGGACTTCCAGGGAAGTTCGGCCATCTGGTCGCCCCATAGGAAAGCGTTGCGGGCGACCAGATGGCCGGGACCGAAAGGACTCCCTGCTTCCCACCCCGAGCCTTCGCGGTAGGGCTTCTGCCTGCCCACGCCGGGCAGGGCTCGGGGACCCTGGCTGGGCCTCAGGCGCAGGGTGGACCACCGGCGCTCTCGGGCCTGGACGCCCGGGGGTGGACTGCCTGGGACCCATGGAGCCCGTCCATGGTCGGACTCCCAATTCCGACAAATTCCTATGGACTCCCAATCCCGAAACAAATTTGTACGGACTCCCAATCCTGACGGACTCCATATCCCAGTAGGAAGAGGTGTGGCGCCGCGGCTAGGGCGACTGACTCTGGCTTCTGGGGATCATGGTTCGATCCCCGGCACTGGCGGCAGATTATCTCGGCACCATGTGACTCTGGGCAATAGCTTGCTTAATCTTCCCGACGGTCCCCAGCGCCTAGAGACCCTTACGGGTGGTTGTGCGCTTTACAAATGTGGATATTATTATTATTATTATTATTATTATTATTATTATTATTATTATTATCCCGAAACAAATTCGTACGGACTCCCAGTCCCAAAACAAATTCGTACGTACTTCCAATCCCGAAACAAATTCGTACGGACTCCCAGTCCCAAAACAAATTCGTACGTACTTCCAATCCCGAAACAAATTCGTACGGACTCCCAATCCCGAAACAAATTCGCACGGACTCCCAATCCCGAAACAAATTCGTACGGACTCCCAATCCCGACAAATTCGTACGGACTCCTAACCTTCCGACCGGATCGGAATCGAGCCAATTCTGACCCAGCAGATTTCAGGTTGACTTGCTATATACTTTACGTATGAAATTATGGGGGCCGATTCCGATCCGGTACGTAAAAGCACATCCGACCAAATGTCGGACAACCACGTACGCCCAGGGGATAGCACTGCCCGGGACCCATGGAGCCCGTTCTGGGCACTTTGACATGCCGTTGGCCTTAAGATGGGAGCCCCGGGCGCCCGGTGGGAGGACTGCCGGGACCCGTAGAGCACCTCCTGGGCACTTTGACCTGCCTTTGCCCTTGGGAAGGGAGCCGCGGACGCCCGGGGGAGGACTGCCAGGGACCCGTGGAGCCCGTCCTGGGCACTTTGACCTGCTGTTCACCTGGAGATGGAAGCCCCGGACGCCCGGGGGAGGACTGCCCGGGACACATGGAACTCGTCCTGGGCACTCTGACATGCCGCTGGCCCGGGGAAGGGAACCCCGGACGCCCGGGAACTGTGGAGCCCGTCCTGGGCACTCTGACAAGCCGTTGGCCCGGGGAACGGAGCCCCGGACACCCGGGGCCCGTGGAGCCCGTCCTGGGCACTCTGACAAGCCGTTGGCCCGGGGAAGGGAGCCCTGGACGCCCGGGACCCGTGGAGCCTGTCCTGGGCACTCTGACAAGCCGTTGGCCCGGGGAAGGGAGCCCCAGACGCCCGGGACCCGTGGAGCCCGTCCTGGGCACTCTGACCTGCCGTCGGCCAGGAGAAGGGAGCCCCAGGTGGCCTAGGGAGGTGTTGCCCAGGCATAGCCTATCTGGTCCCCATGGCAGAGAACCACCAGCCTCAGAGGGGTGTCTGGGCGTACCCTGCCCCTAGTAGTCCAGAGGAAAATTACCCCCCTCTCTTGTAATCTGTGTGCACCGAGTGATGTAGGGGACCCAAGGCGCGTGGGCGCCCGACCTCCTGGAGCCCTCGCTGGGATCGGGGAGGCGAATGGCACCTCATCGGGACTTCCAGGGAAGTCCGGACATCTGGTTGCCCCATAGGAGAGGTGTGGCGCCGCGGCCAGGGCGACTGACGTTGGAATCTGGGGACCACGGTTCGATCCCCGGCTCCGCCGGCAGGTTAGCCCAGCACCATGTGACTCTGGGCAATAGCTCGCTTAATCTTCCCGATGGCCCCCAGCGCCTAGAGACCCTTACGGGTGATTGTGCACTTTACAAATGTGGACTTTACTTTTACTTTATAGGAAAGCATTGCGGGCGACCAGATGGCCGAGGGGATCTGGGCGACCAGATGGCCGGGCACGAAAGGGAAGCCGCCTGAACCCTCCGGACCCCATCCCGGGCACCCTGCCGCACGGCAGGACCCAGGACGGAGCCCCGGGTGGGGAGGCCACCCTCCCCGGGGCCCCTGGGGCTCCTGAACCCAGCCAAGCACGGGGAGGCTCCACGGGCACCATGGAACCCCGTCCCGGGACTTTGGCAGTGCGGCAGGCCGGGGGACAGGGCCCAGGGCCGGAGCACCCCACCCGGGGCCCCGGCCGGGCCCCTGGACCCGTTGGCCTGGAGAAGGGAGCCCCCGGACGCCCGGGGAGGACTGCCCGGTACCCGTGGAGCCCTTCCCGGGTACTTTGCAACGCCGTTGGCCTCCTGGAAATGGGTGCCCCGGACGCCCGGGGGCGGGCTGCCCGGGACCCGTGGAGCCCGTCCTGGGCACTCTGCCATGCCGTCAGCCTGGATGGAGCCCCGGATGCCCGGGGGACGAAGGCCCGGGATGCATGGAGCCCGTCCCGGGCACTCTGCCATGCCGTCAGCCTGGATGGAGCCCCGGACGCCCGGGGGGACGACTGCCCAAGAGCCATGGAGCCCGACCCGGGCACTCCGCCATGCCGTCAGCCTGGATGGAGCCCCGGGGCGCCCGGGGGACGAATGCCTGGGACGCATGGAGCCCGTCCTGGGCACTTTTCCATGCCGTCGGCCTGGAGCGCCCCGACACCCAGGGGAGGACCACCCTGGAAACCATGGAGCCCGACCCGGGCACTCTGCCATGCTGTCAGCCTGGATGGAGCCCCGGACGCCCGGGGGGCGAAGACCCGGGACGCATGGAGCCCGTCCCGGGCACTCTCCCATGCCGTCGGCCTGGATGGAGCCCCGGACGCCCGGGGGACGACTGCCCAAGAGCCATGGAGCCCGACCCGGGCACTCCGCCATGCCGTCAGCCTGGATGGAGCCCCGGGGCGCCCGGGGGACAAATGCCTGGGACGCATGGAGCCCGTCCTGGGCACTTTTCCATGCCGTCGGCCTGGAGCGCCCCGAAACCCAGGGGAGGACCACCCTGGAAACCATGGAGCCCGACCCGGGCACTCTGCCATGCTGTCAGCCTGGATGGAGCCCCGGACGCCCGGGGGGCGAAGCCCCGGGACGCATGGAGCCCGTCCCGGGCACTCTCCCATGCCGTCGGCCTGGATGGAGCCCCGGACGCCCGGGGGACGACTGCCCAAGAGCCATGGAGCCCGACACGGGCACTCTGCCATGCCGTCAGCCTGGATGGAGCCCCGGACGCCCGGGAGACGACTGCCCAAGAGCCATGGCGCCCGTCCTGGGCAATTTGTCAAGCCGTTGGCCTGGAGGAAGAAAGCCCCGGGTGGTCACCAGGTCTGGGGATATGCTGCCCATGCGCTGCCGGGGCCCGGGCACGGCCTCCGGTGGGCCCTCAGGTGCGTCAGTCTGGCACGGGGATGCTCTGAACCTGCTTGGCTGCAGGGCTCGACAAATCCACTCGCCCGCACGACCGGGGCCTAAACGGCGTCCTGCTCTTGGCGGACTTGGGGCCTAGCTTCCAAACCCTACCCCCAGGCCAGGGAAAGCCTCTGCAGGCCCCGATGGACCCCAGCACCCGGAACCTCGGCTGGCTTGCAGGACGGGGGCTCCAGCCCCCCGGGACCTGCCGGACAGAGTACAAGCCCCAGGCCTGGTCCCACGTTCCGAACCCTAGCCAGGCCGGGGAATGCCTCCCCAGGCCCAGAGGGACCATAGCGCCCGGACCCTCGACTGGCTTGCAGGACAGGGGGCTCCAGCACCCTCGGGGCCTGCCAGATGGAGTTCAAGCCCCGGGCCAGGTCCCAGCTTCCAAACCCTAGCCAGGCTGGGGAGAGCCTCCCCGGGCCCCGGTGGAGCCCCGTCCCCAGCACCCCGACCCAAGGAGGGTTAAGCCCAGGCCACGTCCACTCCCCGATGGCCTGCCCCCGGGGAGCCCATTTTCCTCGACTATTAAGCCCCCACGTAGTGGGGGCTTACAGAACTTTGGGGAAGGACAAAAGTTGGAGTTAGCCCGGCCGCCAGCCCGCAGGGCCATCTGGTCACCCGGCCCGCAGGGCCATCTGGTCGCCCGGCCCGCAGGGCCATCTGGTCGCCCGGCCCGCAGGGCCATCTGGTCACGCAGCCAGACGACCAGATGCCCCGGGGCAACCCAGCGCCCGGATGGCCCCGGAAGGTGCCTGTACCCAGTCGCCCGCGCAGTTCCAGCCAGCGAGGGTGGTCAGGGCGCTCCGAGGCAGCCGTTTGGGATGCTCCTTCCCCGGGGACTGCCGCTGCTCGCCTCCCCGGGAGCAGCAGCGGAGACGGGGAGCTGCCCGGCCGGCCCGAGCCATCTGGTCGCCCTGCCGACCTGCAGATGGAATGTGGCCCCCATCCCCGCTCCCCGGTGGGGCAGGGACGGGAGGGGGAGGCCCCCGTGCCGCAAGGGCACGTGGTGGAGGCAGCCTCCCGCAGGCCCGCGCTACCCCCTCCGCGTCCCTCCCACCGGCCGGGCGGCAGAGGGACCCACCCCTGGGTGTGGTGGAGGAGGGCGTGCGCGGGCGCCCACGCGGCCCCGGAGGGAGAGACAAAAGCTTGGCTCAGAGGATGACTGTGAGAAGTTGGCCTGATGTGCAGTGCTCACTATTCTAGTGATCACTATATATCAGTCCAAACAACCCTTATTGATGATTGGTTGTAAGTCAACCTTATAGACCAGCTATCCTAGTAGCATGGATACGAGCAGTCTAAGGCTAAGACTCTAGAGGGCGTGTTAAGCCAGCTGTTTTACCATCACATTACCCCTTGAACACCCAGTGAAAGGACACCACACAAGTGTTATGAAAATAAACAATGTATTTATTAGAATCACAACAACCCTGTACTCTTTATGAGGACAGGGTGCTAGGCACACAACAAAACTCTTACGAAAATACTTAAGTTAGCACGTTATACACAAATGCCCGAGGGGCACGAAAAACCATATACTTTAAAAGTGGAATGCGAATTACTAGCAGGTAAGTAACAGTTCTAATAGGCTTTGGAATCGCTAGGACTGGACTAGGGAATCGTTAGATTACTACTAGGAGACCCAGGGGACTCGGGTGCAGAGTGTGCACTCTCACGCGGGATGCGGGACAAAGTCTATGGAGGCTAGTAAAGGCAAAGTTAGTGTTCACGGGCGAACCCGACCTGGTAGGAAGAAAACGACAGTGGATCCTGACCCTAGGATAGTGAGGCTATGCTGGGACACCGAAGTGCCGAAGTTACCTAGCCCAGGGGCTGCAGCTGCATAGGTCTGAAACGACGTCGGGGATCTCGTTGCCGGACCAGGAGCCTGGAAGGAAGAAGTTGCTGGCAGGCGACCAGTGAAGAAAAGTTCGATGGATCCAAGCCTGGATCAAGGAAGAAGAAAAACCTGAAAGCAGAGGGGACCAAGTTCTTGAATCACTAGCCAGTGATTAAGTGGGCACCAGGATGGCACCGGGCGAAGTCACCGCAGTCAGGTGAGTGGGCGCTGCTGGGCTCTGCAGTCTCTCGGACCAGGAGGCGTTGTCGGCGACCAGGATGGAGGTGCGAGCTGTCCCACGAAGGTTCTTGCTGTCGACGTCGCTGGACCCAGGATTGGGCAACAAGTCTTGGCAAATGCAAGGCCCACGCGGTGGACCTAAAATGGCGTCTTGGGTGGACCAGGAGGGTCCAGGGTACTTCTCCGATGGAGGGAAGCAAGGGCCAGTCTGGAGCAACCAGACCAGCAGCAGAAATGTCGTCGGGCGTCGTCAGGAAGGCCACAAGCCAGCGGGCTAGTAGCCAAACAACGCGGTGAGCAGTAAAAAGCAGAAGGGCCCCACGCAGATCGTGGAGATGCTGGGGGGCTGCTCTTCGGTGCTGGAGCTGCTCAGGGTGGGGGCTTCTCGGACCCCAAAGCACTCACCAGGAATTCACTCGGCGGGCTTGCTGTAAAGAAGTCGTGCAGTCTTGAAGATGGCCGGTCCCTCGAGGTCTCGTCACACCCACGAATCTCAGCATGACTGATGATGCAGGTAGAGGTCAGAGGTGCCAGGGAAGCCGGTTCTCGTCGAGCTGGGCAGTCGGATTCCGGAGGAAGGACTTGCAGCAGACCGCAGTGTTCTTAGATGGTGCCTGCGGATGCAGGGTGACTACTCCTTAGTCACAAGGGAGAAATCTTAGGAAGAAGTCTTGAGTTCCTTTCGCAGAAAGTAGTTTCAGGATTCAAAGATGATCTGATTTGGAAGGGGGACAGTTCCTATTTTTATCCTGTAAAAGGGGGCTGGCACGCGACTAGGTCCTGCCCTATGGGTGGGACTAGGAGGGGGGTGGTTACACCCACTTCCTTGGCGGGCTTTTCCCCAGCACAGGGTCTGGAGTGACCCTCGAACTGGTTCCAGCCAGCCTATGCACAGTGAGCACCGGGGTGCCACTTGCAGTCACCTTCCTCTAAAGCCCTGCCTACCTACAATACACAAAACCCTGTCTGGGACGGTGCTGGCACCGCCCCTGGCAGGAAACCCTTTGTCCTTGCCTCCTGCTCTGGGAGGACTCCCAGCAGCAGGAGGGCAGACTTGTGTCTCGGTGGCAGCATCCATTTTGTGGAGCTGAGGCTCTGTTCGACTTTAACCGGGGTTAGGGGTTACATACATGTCGTGTCCCTCTAGAAGGGTGGAATGCTAACCCCGTCGCCAGAATTGGCGAGGGGTTAGTATTCCAATTCGTATGACACCTTACTCGACATGTTTTGATAAAGCGATACCAGAGTTGGCACATAACCGCGAGGATTATAATGCACTTAAGAGTATATGGTATGCGATATCATGGAAACGGCTAAGGGATGGGTCCCGAAAGCCGCAGACAGGCTCAGCTCATGCCAGAGCACCATCTCACACGATTCCAAGCACTCTGCCTTCAGGATTGTTAAGGCCTGCCATAGGAGTGACTGATAGGAGATCTGTGTGTCCATTTTTAGGGTTAGATATAGGTATACTATATCTAAAGCAAAGGGTGATTACACCACCTTGCCCCAGCTGTCAAGCAGCCAGTTGTGTCAGATTTGGATGGCCAGCCAGGGGTGGCATAATACATGCTGCAGCCCCTGGTAGGCCCTGGGTACACCTATGCCCTGGGTACCTAAGGTACACTGTACAGGGACTGATAAGGTGACTCAGTATCCAATTTAGATATGTACCTAAGGTACATGGAATCCATTTTACAGAGAGAGCAGTGGGCCTGAGGTCCTGAATAGCAGGGCCTCAGGTCAACTAAGTCAGAAAACCAGCAAAACACCAGGCAAAAAAGTTGGGGGCAACCATAGTCAGGGATCTACCTTCCTACATAACCCCCCCCCCCAAACGAAAGGAGATAAGGCTATCCTTGTCCAGGTAAGCCTATATTGCCTAAGTGGCCATTTAAGGAAGTACCAGCACTGGCATGGTTACCCCCTATGTCATGGTCCACTAAGCAATCCCTCACCCTAAGGGTGTCTGAGGGTCTCCACCATAGGGAATCTCTACCTGTGGTGTGTTTTGTCAAAGAAAAAGGCTGGTGCTGAAATGGAGTACTGAAGTGAGGCTTCACTAACTTTGGGCTCAGCTTCCTCCAATCATTATCCACCATAGAGGCCTCTCTTTCCAAGACTGAGTTGTTTTGGGCTCTCAGGGTCAACCTCTGGCTACCTACAGCTGGAGGTTGGGTCCCTCTGTTTGGCTTACTGGAGGGACAGTTCAGGTCTGGGGCCCTCAGGTCCCAAGTTTGGCTGTGCCCAACAGTGTCCATCTGTGGGAGGTCCCTAACTAATTTTAAGGGGGATCCCTCAGGAGTGTGTCTTATTTTCACTTGGCTAGGTCTACTAGCTTCAGTGCCCTTAATCTGCTGATTGGGGAATTCTTTTGGACAGGGGGCCCTTTGGGGTCCAACACTGGCCTCCCTGACCTCTACAGCCCTGGGCTGACTGAGGCAGGGTAGAGAGGGGCAGGTTACCTGCTCCAGACTGGGTCCCACCTTGGAAGGGTCCACTGACATCAGGGGTTCTGCCAGGCTAGGCCTGACTACCTCTGTGGCAGTTTCTTCACAAGGGGTCAGATCAGTTCCCTGAGGAGGCTGATCCTTTCCTAAAGTCTGGTGGGAGGGAGATTTCTCTTCCTCCTCAATACTCTCTGTCTGAGTGGAGTGATCCATAGTTTCAGGCTTCACAACACTGTCATCTGTCTGAGTTTGAGCTGTGGCCATCACAACTCTCCCAACCTTTTCAGGAGGGGGCTCAGTTTGGGTGTGGGCTGTGACCATCACAGCCTTGACAACCTGTTCTGGGAAGGAAGTTGTCTGAGATTGGGTTGTGACTGGCACAACCCTCCTGACCTGTTCAGGGAGGATATCTTGGACTGGGGCTGTGGCTACCACTGCCCCACTAACCTTACCATGGATGTTTACCATTCTAGAATGGGTTTCTTGCTCTACTTCAGCCCAGGCTGAGAGCTCTAAATCATTCCCCAGTAGGCAATCTACAGGCAAGTTTGGTGACACTGCCACTCTCTTGTGGCCAGTGACACCTCCCCAGCTGAGATTGACCACTGCCATGGGGTGATCTCTCTGTACTCCATCAATATTGGTCACCTGGTATGTGGCACCAGGTAAAAGTTGCCTTGAGGGGACTAGACTCTCAGTCACCATAGTGATGCTAGCCCCTGTATCTCTATAGGCCTCAACTTTTATACCATTGATGAGGGGCTCCTGTCTGTACTTGCCCAAAGTGTTGGGACAAGTTGTGAAGTTGGCAAACCCCATGCCAGTCTCACAGACAAGAGTATCTAAGTCAGGGGACCTGGTTAGGCCAGAGTCCCCAGGAACTCCCAAAGTAAATGCACCCAAATTCTTGGGGGCACTCCCACCACCTGGGGGATTACTACTAGTAGTAACAGGAGGTTTGGGAATGTTACTTGGGGGTATGTTTTCCTTATTGTTATTCTTTGGGCAACTGCTGTCAGTTTTTAAGTGACCCACCTGTTTACAGGGATAACAATAAGGTTTCTTCTGGTTATTAGAAGGATTCTGGGACCCACCCCCCTCAGAGGATTTTTGGGGCCCTGATGTGGTTTGATCTGGAGATTTATTCCCACCCTTCTCTTGAGGCTTGGTTGATTCCTTTTTCTGGTCACCACCTTGGTTCTTGGGCCTAATCCTGGTTCTGACCCATTTGTCTGCCCTCTTACCCAATTCTTGTGGAGAGGTCAGATCAGAGTCTACCAGGTGCTGGTGTAATAACTGGTTCTGACAATTATTTAAGACTTGCTCTCTCATAATAAGAATATATAATCCTGTGAAGTCAGTAACCTTGCTACCCAGTAGCCAGCCTTCCAAAGCCTTAGTGGCACAATCAACAAAGTCTGACCAGTCCTGAGACTGAGTTTTCTGGGTGTCTCTGAACAGCAACCTGTACTGCTCAGTGGTTAAACCAAACCCATCAACCAGTGCATTTTTCAGGACCTGGTAATTGTTAGCATCCTCAACTCTAGTAGTGAGGAGCTTATCTCTACCTTTGCCATCAAAGGAGAGCCACAGTATAGCTGCCCACTGACTCTGGGGAATGCCCTGCACAGTGCAGGCCCTCTCCAAAGCAGCCATCCATTTCTGGATGTCATCCCCTTGCTTAACGGGGGGCACTATTTTAGTCAGGTGTTTAGTATCTAAACCCTTCTCTCTATCTCTTGGGAGATTGCTGCCACCAGTGGGAGCTAACCCACTTATCTGCTGCTCTCTAGCAAAGGCAAGCTTCTCTTTGGCCAGGGCAAGTTCTTCCCTTTCAATCCTCAGTTCAGCTTGTCTCATCCTAGCTTCATGCTCCCTTCTCTGAGGGGAAGTGAATCTCCTCTGTGGAGGATTCCTTCTCCCCTGAGAAGAGGCATTAGAGTGCAGAGATCTATTGGAGTCCCTAGAAAGAGATCTATCTCTCCTAACTCCAAGGTTAGGCCCACTTCGGGTTAGTACTGGGGGGCCCCCAGATCCTAGCCCAAGTAAGTCTAAGTTGGTCCTAGTTAGCCTTCTGACTACCTCAAGCCCTTTGTCTACCTCATCCCCAGAGAGTACCTCTTGATCCTCCTCCTCAACTGCTGAATCAGTGTTGGGGAGGTCTGGATCCCCAGAGGTTCCCTCTAAGGCTGGCATGTTCTCATGTAACTGAGAAAGCTTTCTGGCATCATATGTCTCTAAGAGACCTATCAGAAAGGGAATGGTGGGGTTAGACCCCTGCTTCAGTTTTCTGGAGACACAGATCTGTCTCATCTCCTGGAAACTGAGAGCTGCATATCTTGAAGTGACCTGTGGAGGGTCAACACTGACCAGGGGAGTCTCAGTAGAATCTCCCTGGGTAGACATGCTTTTCTAGTGAGGTGTAAGTGGTGCACTTACCTACACTATATGTTTGCCTACTGATCCCTTGCTAGAGTTGTAGTTTAGGGTGTGCTAGGCCCTAGGAGCTACAACAGCTGGTTCAGTAGAACTCAGAGTATTCTAAGCTAAGTTATATGTACCTTTAGTACTTATGTGATCTTTCACAAGATATTCTTAGGGCATGTGTGGTAAAACAACAGCAAGCTCAAATCCCAACCGCTGCTCACCAATGTGAGAAGTTGGCCTGATGTGCAGTGCTCACTATTCTAGTGATCACTATATATCAGTCCAAACAACCCTTATTGATGATTGGTTGTAAGTCAACCTTATAGACCAGCTATCCTAGTAGCATGGATACGAGCAGTCTAAGGCTAAGACTCTAGAGG
>NC_136057.1:1564832951-1564837951 GCF_964261635.1 Lissotriton helveticus | reverse complement strand
GGCACTTTGACATGCCGTCGGCCTGGAGGTGGGAGCCCCGGACGCCCGGGGGGAGGGCTGCCCGGGACCCATGGAGCCCGACCCGGGCACTCTGCCATGCCGTCAGCCTGGATGGAGCCCCGGGCGCCCGGGGGACGAATGCCCGGGACGCATGGAGCCCGTCCTGGGCACTTTTCCATGCCTTTGGCCTGGAGCCCCCAGACACCCAGGGGAGGACCACCGTGAAAACCATGGAGCCCGACCTGGGCACTCTGCCATGACGTCAGCCTGGATGGAGCCCCGGACGCCTGGGGGACGAATGCCCGGGACGCATGGAGCCCGTCCTGGGCACTTTTCTATGCCGTCGGCCGGGATGGAGCCCCGGACGCCCGGGGGACGACTGCCCAAGAGCCATGGAGCCCGTCTTGGGCAATTTGACATGCAGTTGGCCTGGAGGAAGGAAGCCTAGGGAGGTGTTGCCCAGGCATTGCCTATCTGGTCCCCATGGCAGAGAACCACCAGACCTGGATGGGGTGTCCGGGCGTACCCTGCCCCTAGTAATCCGGAGGGAAATTACCCCCCTTTCTTGTAATCTGTGCACGCGAGGTGACAGAGGGGACCCAAGGCGTGAAAGAACCCGACCTCATGGAGCCCTCGCTGGGATCCGGGAGGTGAATGGCACCTCATCGGGACTTCCAGGGAAGTTCGGCCATCTTGTCCCCCCCCATAGGAAAGCGTTGCGGGCCAACAGATGCCCGAGGGGATCCGGGCAACCAGATGGCTGAGGGAATCTGGGCGATCAGATGGCCGGGCATGGAGGTGAAGCTGTCTGGACTCTTCCCCACCCCGTCCCCGTCCCGGGACGAATGCCCGGGACGCATGGAGCCCGTCCTGGGCACTTTTCCATGCCGTCGGCCTGGAGCGCCCCGACACCCAGGGGAGGACCATCCTGGAAACCATGGAGCCCGACCCGGGCACTCTGCCATGCTGTCAGCCTGGATGGAGCCCCGGACGCCCGGGGGACGAAGGCCCGGGACGCATGGAGCTTGTCCCGGGCACTCTGCCATGCCGTCGGCCTGGAGCGCCCCGACACCCAGGGGAGGACCACCCTGGAAACCATGGAACCCGACCCGGGCACTCTGCCATGCCGTCAGCCTGGATGGAGCCCTGGACGCCCGGGGGACGACTGCCCAAGAGCCCGGGGGACGAATGCCCGGGACGCATGGAGCCCGTCCTGGGCACTTTTCCATGCCATTGGCCTGGAGCGCCCCGACACCCAGGGGAGGACCACCCTGAAAACCATGGAGCCCGACCCGGGCACTCTGCCATGCCGTCAGCCTGGATGGAGCCCCGGACGCCCGGGGGACGAATGCCCGGGACGCATGGAGCCCGTCCTGGGCACTTTTCTATGCCGTCGGACGGGATGGAGCCCCGGGCGCCCGGGGGACGACTGCCCAAGAGCCATGGAGCCCGTCCTGGGCAATTTGACATGCCGTCGGCCTGGAGGAAGGAAGCCCCGGGTGGCCTAGGGAGGTGTTACCCAGGCATAGCCCATCTGGTCCCCCGGGGAGAGAACCACCAGCCTTGGAGGGGTGTCCGGGCATACCCTTCTCCCTAGTAATCCGGAGGAAAATTACCCCCTTTTCTTGTAATCTGTGCACGCAAGGTGACAGAGAGGACCCAAGGCGCGAATGTACCCGACCTCCTGGAGCCCTCGCTGGGATCCGGGAGGCAAATGGCACCTCATTGGGACTTCCAGGGAAGTTCGGCCATCTGGTCGCCCCATAGGAAAGCGTTGCGGGCGACCAGATGGCCGGGACCGAAAGGACTCCCTGCTTCCCACCCCGAGCCTTCGCAGTAGGGCTTCTGCCTGCCCACGCCGGGTAGGGCTCGGGGACCCTGGCTGGGCCTCAGGCGCAGGGTGGACCACCGGCGCTCTCGGGCCTGGACGCCCGGGGGTGGACTGCCTGGGACCCATGGAGCCCGTCCATGGTCGGACTCCCAATTCCGACAAATTCCTATGGACTCCCAATCCCGAAACAAATTTGTACGGACTCCCAATCCTGACGGACTCCATATCCCAGTAGGAAGAGGTGTGGCGCCGCGGCTAGGGCGACTGACTCTGGCTTCTGGGGATCATGGTTCGATCCCCAGCACTGGCGGCAGATTATCTCGGCACCATGTGACTCTGGGCAATAGCTTGCTTAATCTTCCCGACGGTCCCCAGCGCCTAGAGACCCTTACGGGTGGTTGTGCGCTTTACAAATGTGGATATTATTATTATTATTATTATTATTATTATTATTATTATTATTATCCCGAAACAAATTCGTACGGACTCCCAGTCCCAAAACAAATTCGTACGTACTTCCAATCCCGAAACAAATTCGTACGATCTCCCAGTCCCAAAACAAATTCGTACGTACTTCCAATCCCGAAACAAATTCGTACGGACTCCCAATCCCGAAACAAATTCGCACGGACTCCCAATCCCGAAACAAATTCGTACGGACTCCCAATCCCGACAAATTCGTACGGACTCCTAACCTTCCGACCGGATCGGAATCGAGCCAATTCTGACCCAGCAGATTTCAGGTTGACTTGCTATATACTTTACGTACGAATTTATGGGGGCCGATTCCGATCCGGTACGTAAAAGCACATCCGACCGAATGTCGGACAACCACGTACGCCCAGGGGATAGCACTGCCCGGGACCCATGGAGCCCGTTCTGGGCACTTTGACATGCCGTTGGCCTTGAGATGGGAGCCCCGGGCGCCCGGTGGGAGGACTGCCCGGGACCCGTAGAGCCCCTCCTGGGCACTTTGACCTGCCTTTGCCCTTGGGAAGGGAGCCCCGGACGCCCGGGGGAGGACTGCCAGGGACCCGTGGAGCCCGTCCTGGGCACTTTGACCTGCCGTTCGCCTGGAGATGGAAGCCCCGGACGCCCGGGGGAGGACTGCCCGGGACACATGGAACTCGTCCTGGGCACTCTGACATGCCGCTGGCCCGGGGAACGGAACCCCGGACGCCCGGGAACCGTGGAGCCCGTCCTGGGCACTCTGACAAGCCGTTGGCCCGGGGAACGGAGCCCCGGACGCCCGGGGCCCGTGGAGCCCGCCCTGGGCACTATGACAAGCCGTTGGCCCGGGGAAGGGAGCCCTGGACGCCCGGGACCCGTGGAGCCTGTCCTGGGCACTCTGACAAGCCGTTGGCCCGGGGAAGGGAGCCCCAGACGCCCGGGACCCGTGGAGCCTGTCCTGGGCACTCTGACCTGTCGTCGGCCTGGAGAAGGGAGCCCCAGGTGGCCTAGGGAGGTGTTGCCCAGGCATAGCCTATCTGGTCCCCATGGCAGAGAACCACCAGCCTCAGAGGGGTGTCCGGGCGTACCCTGCCCCTAGTAGTCCAGAGGAAAATTACCCCCCTTTCTTGTAATCTATGCGCACCAAGTGATATAGGGGACCCAAGGCGCGTGGGCGCCCGACCTCCTGGAGCCCTCGCTGGGATCGGGGAGGCGAATGGCACCTCATCTGGACTTCCAGGGAAGTCCGGACATCTGGTCGCCTCATAGGAGAGGTGTGGCGCCGCGGCCAGGGCGACTGACGTTGGAATCTGGGGACCACGGTTCGATCCCCGGCTCCGCCGGCAGGTTAGCCCAGCACCATGTGACTCTGGGCAATAGCTCGCTTAATCTTCCCGACGGCCCCCAGCGCCTAGAGACCCTTACGGGTGATTGTGCGCTTTACAAATGTGGACTTTACTTTTACTTTATAGGAAAGCATTGCGGGCGACCAGATGGCCGAGGGGATCTGGGCGTCCAGATGGCCGGGCACGAAAGGGAAGCCGCCTGAACCCTCCGGACCCCGTCCCGGGCACCATGCCGCACGGCAGGACCCAGGACGGAGCCCCAGGTGGGGAGGCCACCCTCCCCGGGGCCCCTGGGGCTCCTGAACCCAGCCAAGCACGGGGAGGCTCCACGGGCACCACGGAACCCCGTCCCGGGACTTTGGCAGTGCGCAGGCCGGGGGACAGGGCCCAGGGCCGGAGCACCCCAACTGGGGCCCCGGCCGGGTCCCTGGACCCGTTGGCCTGGAGAAGGGAGCCCCCGGACGCCCGGGGGAGGACTGCCCGGTACTCGTGGAGCCCTTCCCGGGTACTTTGCAACACCGTTGGCCTCCTGGAGATGGGTGCCCCGGACGCCCGGGGGCGGGCTGCCCGGGACCCGTGGAGCCCGTCCTGGGCACTCTGCCATGCCGTCAGCCTGGATGGAGCCCCGGACGCCCGGGGGACGAAGGCCCGGGATGCATGGAGCCCGTCCCGGGCACTCTGCCATGCCGTCAGCCTGGATGGAGCCCCGGACGCCCGGGGGGACGACTGCCCAAGAGCCATGGAGCCCGACCCGGGCACTCCGCCATGCCGTCAGCCTGGATGGAGCGCCGGGGCGCCCGGGGGACGAATGCCTGGGACGCATGGAGCCCATCCTGGGCACTTTTCCATGCCGTCGGCCTGGAGCGCCCCGACACCCAGGGGAGGACCACCCTGGAAACCATGGAGCCCAACCCGGGCACTCTGCCATGCTGTCAGCCTGGATGGAGCCCCGGACGCCCGGGGGGCGAAGGCCCGGGACGCATGGAGCCGGTCCCTGGCACTCTCCTATGCCGTCGGCCTGGATGGAGCCCCGGACGCCCGGGGGACGACTGCCCAAGAGCCATGGAGCCCGACCCGGTCACTCTGCCATGCCGTCAGCCTGGATGGAGCCCCGGGGCGCCCGGGGGAACTAATGCCCGGGATGCATGGAGCCCGTCCTGGGCACTTTTCCATGCCGTCGGCCGGGATGGAGCCCCGGACGCCCGGGGGACGACTGCCCAAGAGCCATGGCGCCCGTCCTGGGCAATTTGACAAGCCGTTGGCCTGGAGGAAGGAAGCCCCGGGTGGCCTAGGGAGGTGTTACCCAGGCATAGCCTATCTGGTCCCCATGGCAGAGAACCACCAGCCTTGGAGGGGTGTCCGGGCGTACCCTG